>NW_009629522.1:0-9799 GCF_000690535.1 Cariama cristata
TAGACCACATCTACAGCCTTTCTGTCATCAACCAAGAGTCACCTGATCATAGAAGGAGATCAGGTTAGTCAAGCAGGACTTGTCTTTCATGAACCCATGCTGGCTGGACCTGATCCCCTGATTGTCCTTCACGTTCCTTGTGATCTCACTCAGGATGATTTGCTCCATCACCTTCCCCAGTACCGAGGTCAGGCTGACAGGCCTGTAGTTCCCCAGATCCTCCTTCTGGCCCTTCTTGTAGATGGGCGTCACATTAGCTAGCCTCCGGCTGTCTGGGACCTCAATGTCAGAGAATTCTAAATCACCTTTTGCTTCAGTCGAACTCAGTCTATCTTGACTGGTTATGCTCAAACTTAAATGAAATTAATTGTAATGGATAGACCTTAAAGATCCCTATTCTCCTTACTGTTTCCTTTGAATTTTTCATTGTTTGTGCTTGGATGAACCTTCTGATCAACAGCAGAGTGAACTTCTGCTGGGTTTTTTGCATATACCTAATTGATTAAAGGATAATGCTTTCTTACACAACCAAAAAAAAAATCCTCAAACCCCCAAACACCCAAAATACAACCAAATGCTCTTGCTCTGAAAGCAATTCCTGATCCTGCTGCATTTATGGAAGAAAAAATAGGAAAGTTAAACAAATGTAACCAAATAAAACTACCATCAAGCTGACCCTAAGGTAGAACTTCTGAAAAATGTTGTCATCCTTCATTTTTCCACAGGTCTGGTATAACCTGCACCTACCTATAGTGCAGTCTTAAAGGAAAAGCGAAAAAAGCCCAAACGAACCATCAGTTTCAAAATCCTTCATTATTTGCAAGCACATAAATTGTGATTCACAGGTAAAATTCAGTACTTCTTTAAACAGTTTCTAATTGAAGTCCAAGGCATGCCAGGCCTTAGTCTGCACCAGTTAGTTCCTACGCCCAAGGGACATCACCGAGGTGTGGAGGTAGGACACTGACTTAACGTGACAACTGTATGCCCTCCAGTACCTCTAACTGGTCAGTTGGTTGCTCATGCACAGAAGTTAGCACAATATAAATAGTCTTAAAACTCCTGAAGGGTCTAAAAGTGCCACTATTAGAGTTAAGTTGGAGAAATTGGTCACTCTTCCAGCAAATCTGTAGTTTCGAAGCTCTTTAAAATTCTTCTCCCACCAAATGTGTATTCATGCTAGCGTCTCTCTTCCCTTCGTTGCACCCACTCTCCAGCCCAGTAATTTCCAAAGCCTCCTTTCTGTAGTCTTTAAAAACAAGCAAGCAAAAGAACAGACGGACACCAAAACTTGTTTCAACACTGCAGTTCTCCTCCCCCAAAGCAGATGATCCTTGTCTCTGTGCTATTTACATTTGTGTATTAGAGCTTCTTGCTAACTCCTCAATCCACTGAAATATAATCCAGTTCTGCCCTTTCCTTGTACTTCAGGACTACTCCTTCCCCTTATACCATAGCCCAGCTGTGGCAGAAAAGGGGACCTGTGAAAAAGCTCACCATTGGTGCCGACACACGGGAGCGGGCACAAGTGCTTCATGCGGGGTTTGTCACGCCGTAACCTTCCCGGATTTCTGTAGCACGCACGGCAGGCAGTCGACACGAGAACAAGAGAGACAGCCCGGCTCACGCACTTTTTTCATCATGGAAGTTTCGCAATAGTCCTCAAGAACAGAGGAAGCAAGATGTACTTAACTCCCAGGTAGTACTGGTTGTACCTATGACAAAGGCACAGAACACCAAGCACAAAAGAATTATTTACTGGAGAAAAAAAAATAAATGAAGTGGAAGGAACTAGAGGATGTCCACTTCTGCTATTAGGTAGGTAACTGCAGCAGTAAATGTTCAATTATGGAGCTCTGATAAAGCGCTGACGCTCTTTCAGGCTTCTGGACTGGACAGTTCAGGTTTGGGTTGGTTTTCCTGGCTTACCTGACTGGAACACTGAACTACAGGTATTAGATGTGATTGCAGCGAGATATTCTCCAACCACTTAACGTTCAGATTAGCACCATTCTTCTCACCCCAAAGTTCAAACATGCAGTTGTCCTGAGCTTTAGGACCAAGGTCACTGTGAGTTTACAGTTTACCCTGCAGTTAGAGCCTCGTACACCAAAATTCTAAAACTTTTAAATTTCATAGCTCAAACTGTGGTTCATGGCTCCTTTAGAAAGTGTGCGTGTAGACAGACGATTTCTGAAGAGATCTTGAGGTAACAGCCACGGTTCAAATCACCCTGAACAAGCAGAGAATTGCTAATAATTGTAACTGTTCCCATCAGCTGAGCTCCACTGACGAGGACGTGTGAGCAGAAACACTTCTAGATAGGACTTAACAGCCTTCTCTCGTTTCTCCACTCAAACACATGTCAAACACAACTATACAAAATCTGGAACTTAGGCAGTAGCGCTTTAGCAGTAACACCAAGGAATTCTCTTCTCACAGAAATGTCATTTCAGTGTTGCAAAGACTGACTACAAGTATGCACTGACATGTTTTAAAGTTACAATTAGGAGCTTGTTATTCCTCAGCTTGTATTTCCTCCCACAGCATATCTGGGTGACAACATTTGATGGCTGAAGTCGGTCAGCCCAATTAAAGTTATTAGAGGGCAATCTACATACTTTCTTCCCAACTCGATGACCTTTTTAAGGAGAAACACCAAGATCTCCCAAGCAAAACCATCTGCAGCAGCCTAAGCAACACTGAGAACTTACTGGATATACAGGAATGTAATTAGGGGGAGAGAGGATGTAAGGGCCGGGAGATGAAGAGCTATGTCTATGAACTTATGGAAGCAGTTACAGAAGTTCAATGTGATAGCAACAAGAAAATCTCTCACAAAAACAACTTAAAATGACTTTATTTTTTAAGTATATTAGCACAATATTTACAAAATTGTTTCATGTTTCATAAATAAAAACATTTCCTTGGGTTGACTATAGATCTATAGATATTTAAAATGTCTATATATTTATATATACACACATATGTAACACACACAAATGGAAGCATACAGTTATGAACAACTTTGGTTTTAAATTACTGCTGGGAAAGGGCTGGGTGTATCAATGACTTTTTAAACTCTCGCTTTGAAATTTGTACCTACAAGAAATCCAGAGGAGAGCCCTTAACACAACAGGATGGTGGGGTTCTCCCATTTCTGGGGCAATCAATTCTGCAGCCTGTACACAGCCACTGAGCTCCTCTTGTTTCGGCAGTACCTGGTAACAGCTCGGCCTCATCCCAGTGACACAAACAGGTTCTACTGCAGTTTGCTTTACAAAAGTTAACATAAAGCTATTATACATAACGGTTTTTATAAGGCAGAATATCTCAACAGAATTCCAGTAGGTTTGTTTTTTATTCCTCAACTGCTCAACTTTCAACTTGCCAGAGCGAATCACTAGTTGTAAATAGGAAGCTCTGCATGGTACTGAATCAGGTAAAATCTTACATTGAATTGTTAATGGAGAGAAATCTCCCATCTTTAGGTAGAGACTGCTGTGATTATGGAAAAACCTGTATCAAAAGATTCATATACAGGAGCTCAAATCTTAGATGAATACTTTAGTACCTGCAAGTTCAGCAGTGGGGATAAGTGTAAACCATATATGCTTCTTAAGTGTTTTATCACATGAAAAACCCTCTTCACTCTGGCCAGTTCCACTGATTTTAGCTGGGGCTGGACCATGGGTTGCTTTTTAAGTGGTTCAATCCTGCAGCCCTAGCAAGAGGACTGCTTATGAGAGTAAATATTGTAAAATCAGATAGCTCAAGTTTTATTTTGTTGAATTCTTGATGCAAGGTGTCTGCATCGAGACTTGGAGCTCAACATGCAGAGACCTGAATCTCTGCAACAGGCACTCACAACACGGATACCAACCTTAATTTATAACATCCAACCCAGATGTGCCAAATTACTCAATCTTTAAAAACATGGATTTTATTACATTACTATTTGGCAACAGCTTTCCAAACAGTTTTAAATTGTTAGAAGGAGAAAAACATGTGTGCCTTTGAAATATATTACTTTAGTACAAACAGGAGACAGTGTCAAGATTTCTACAAAGTATACACAAAGTTGAAGAGAAGCCAACTATATTGGAATAACTCTCAAAACAGTTGTAAAACGTGGTAAAACCTCACGGAATGTGCAAGTCCTAAAAAACTGACTTATAAGTGTACCGCTTACATATATACAGAAACTGAGCCTCCTTACTTCTCGTCATCTCCTCCTACTTACTTTGTTTTATGTATTTGTGACATTAATGGCACCATCACAAACTTGGGTCAGAAACAAAATGGCTACTTTTTTCCATTCAAGAAAACAGATTTTAAAACTCTGTCAAAAATACACTAAATAGGACAACTCCTATTTTTATGAAGCATCCATGACTTTTACAAAATCACTGAGTTAAGAAAGCCTGAAATTGCTTCCAGTACCACACACTGCACAAAATGAACACACACAAGAACCACATTCAGCGTGAAAATTACTAGCTGTTGTGCTCCATAATTCCAGTGCTGAATTAGGCTCCAACAGCTGAGCAGTTTCTCATCAAAGAATATGGAAGAGGCACGGACAGCTCTCTCACTGGACTAAAACATCGGCCACCAGAGCATACATCGCTACTGTCCACAGAGAGGAATACTACTGTTTCGAGAAATTAGGAGAACTCAGTTAATAACTTAAGGAGAGCTGGGAGTAAACTTTGTACTTACGCAACTTTGTGTAAAAGTATTTTATTTTTTTTTTATAAAACTTTTGCTGAATGTCAGAAAAGATGTATTTGTACAATCTCCACTTCCTGCTTGTATCATAGACATATGACCATACCTTGCCCATGCACACAAATAAAGAAAACAATAGTCTAAATGGAACTGCAATCTTTGGGCTGAGCAGACCCATTACCAAAGCAGTGACTAATGATAGTTTTTTTGAAAATAATACCACTAAGGATTACTGCAGGGAGACCCTGTAGTGGGCAAACAGTGCTTTTTAAGTTCTCACCTTCAACCATCCCATATATACCACAACAAAAGAAAAGATCACATGTGGGCAAACACACATGGTCCTCGCTACAACTGCTGTGACTATAAAATTACATCATTTATATCAAAAGCACTTTCGCCACACATGCAAAACAACTAGTTTCCTGAATTTCTTCTCATCGAGCAGTGCATCTTCAAGGCCACGATGTATCAACAACGGTGTACTTTTCACATGTCACATAGCTCTGCTGTTCTGAAAATTAAAAAAAAAAAAGAAAAAAAATTGTTCAGGAAGAACAGCAACATTTTGTGCTGCCTACCCAAGTTACAGCTTAAAAAAATAATTTATTTTTTTTTTTTATTTCAAACTTTGAAAGCATGCTTAGCAGTCAAATAATGGAAAAGAGTGGGACTAACAGTAAGTGATGTTTCAAGCCTCTCCAGAATAGAAAAGCAGACACTGTCTTGGAGCTCTGACTCATGAATTGGAATAAGCTGTAGTGGCTTCCAGATCTGTCCTAATGCTGGTTTACTTTCACATGCTGTTGTAAGCCAGTGTGCTTCAGCATCTGATTCATCCCCCCTTCAGTGTGGGGGTGTTTGTGTGTGTGCGCGCGCGTGTGTGTACTTGCAAGCGAAGGTTAAGGGAGAAAGCAGGTAGAGCTCAAAAGGTTCCTGCCTCCACAGCTTGCAAGGCAGAGCCCTTGCCTTCGATTTGTAAAACCTTCTGTTATTTTTAGGAGCCGTCCTTCAGAGTAGAAAAAGCAGACAGACTTCCAACCCTACCCTAAAAGTTGAAATGAAATGGATAATCGGCAATTTCTGTGCTTTTGGAAGCTCTACCTCAGCACTAGAAGAGGCGGCAGGTTTTTATAAGCCTAAATGAGACCCAAGAAGAAACAGTCAACTTATTTAAAATTGGATCTCCAAACAAAACTCTACCTTGCTCTTCAGCAGTATGTGGTAACCATATTGATCCCATCCTTTTCTCCCTTCTGGTCAGTTTTGAATGCAAGAGACTGGCAAATACCTGCTTGTTTCCTGATGTCAACCCACAGCCTTGAAGAACAAGCAACAGCCACCTCTGAAGCAGGACCTACCTTCCACTTCTCCCATTTCAGATTATACTAACTGGTATACATTTTATCAATGCATTTAAGAGACACCAATGCAGTTGCCCTTTGTACTGCAAAAGTGCTTGTATTCCTTTTGGTTTAGAAAATAATCCTATGGCATATTTGGACGAATCATGTAGTAGTCAGAAGTAACATAAACCTAGCAGTACATGGTATTTGCAAGGAAGCCTGTTTTTAAAAATCAACTGACATACCTTTTCCCAATTAGGGCTAACTAGTAACTCATTTATTTTCAACTCATGTCTTCTAGACGTGCCACGATATAAAAATATTTCAAGTAAATTAACAGATTTAGAGTGACCTTACTCTTTATCTTGACTAACAAAATGTTGTCATTTAATGCAGAAGTACAAGACTAAGGGTCTAGTGACCCCTCATGACAAGCTTGCTCAGTTTTGAGGAAGAAACATTAAGTACCAATAGCATCAACAAGTCCTCTTTTATCCTACTGCCATGAAAAGAAGTACAGCTTCTGAATACACAAGAATCAATAAAACATTTTATTTTCAAACCTGAGAATCTAATCTAAACTTCAAGCTCTCCAATGAGAGCAATCTAACCAGGCAAGCTCTGTCACTCTTCTGACGGATACGAGCTGCAGCAACCAAGAATCTTTGCAAACTCGGCTACCTGCTTTAGGTACCAGTTTGGGAATTTTGGGCCAAGTTAATACAGTCTCTCTCATTTCATGGCTGCCTATAAATTAGGAGGAGTCTACTTACATGTAGTAGGTGTTGCAATCTTAGAGGCTGTTATAAAATAAAAAAGGACTAATCCCAGCAAATCTTAAGTTAGGCCAGGACACTGCAACATCTACCTTTGTTTACTATATTTGATAGATCTTTAAACATCAAGCATAACCAATGGGCAGAAGCCACAGTGCACCTTTGGATCTTAAAGTTCAAAATTCAGGTTTGTCAAAAATAAGTTGAAGTATGTTATTCAAGCAGTTCTGAAATTTTATTAAGATGTGTTTCAGTTCTGTTCATTTTTAAACACTACTATCTGACCCTGAAAAATAATAAATTCGGTGAAATCTGGTTGGAATACAAACCACCTAACAAAACCCAGAGAATTTAACTAACATCTCAAGAGGGAAGGGGGACAGAAAGTCTATTTTTAAACCACTGTCCTGTGAAGTTCCATGGGAGATCACCAATTAAATATGTAGAGAAGGCTTAGCTGTATTAAAAAAAACCAACACAAACACAAAAACAACCCCAAAAAACTAATACAACCCACCACCAAAGAAACAGTTCATGCATTTTAAATACTATATAAGCATAAAGGAAGCATGCAAACTATCTGACTTTCCGCATTTGATCAGAAACATACTATTCAATAGTTCTCCCTCACTGACTCATCCTCTTCACTGTTTAGAAATACACATTCTTCCCCTATGTATGATACAGAACGTATGTATTCTTTCTTTTTAACTAAATACAATTTGAATAAGAACAGCACTTGCACTGAAACCTGTCCTCCAAGTTTAATCATATTAGCACTAGGTAACTCTAAACATCAAAATCCCCAAATACATGTTAATTGAAATAAGTATCTGGAGATATACTTGGACTTACCATCATTCTAACATCACTCCTTTTGCATCTTTAAAAGCCAAGCAAATGGATTAGTAATGAGCAAAACAGCAAGAAATGCTTCATAATTAATATTCAGATTAATTCTAAAATTCGGGTTAGAAGTTGCTACTACTCAGCATGCCAGTTAGTGAACAGAATAGCAAAAAAAAAAAACCCACAAACATTTCAGAGTCATCCCTTTCTCATCATAAATTTCCCCCATCTTAAGTGCTATCGGTTTCCCCAAGCCAAAGAAATATCAAAGAACAGAGTGACAAGGATAGATTTTGCTATAATCGTAAGTATTCCACTAAGATAAATGCTTATGAAGAAGAATTAACATCAACTTTCAAGACCTGTCCCTCTTTTCCTCTTAAAAGTTGGACTTTTTGCAAAGCAAAGAGGGTGGGTTTAATATCCTGAGATACTAGATTTGTCCTAAAACAGTCAAACAATGCCACTGGTTAGCAAGCACAGTAGCGCAGAACACAGAAACTGCAGCTGCAGGCATAATTTCATCAAGAGATCAAACTCTTACTGACTCACAGAGACACATAAGGTGACATACCCATCTGCCATCTCAGTGCTGTTGTACTGAGAACTACAACTATTGCTTGACCTTTTTCCATAATTAATCCCTTAATTAGAAGATAAGCCTTGAGTATTACCTACCATTTAGTGGTTCTTCTACAGCTTTCTGCAAAACATTTAAAAATATATATATGTATAAAAAGCCTTCATGTTTACTTTTGGATCGCCACAGTTAAATTACTCTAATTGACATATACAGTAAGTAGTGATTCTACAAAAATGAAGAAAGCTGAACGTTAATAAAAGTAATGACTAGAGTTCTGAAAAAAAATTAAATCCATCAATAACTACATTGTCCAGATTATTTTTTCCCCGCTATAAATTTTTCCTCACATAAAAAACCTCTAGGTGGCAGCAAAAGGCATGCAGATACTGCTTTTAAGCTCTAAGACCTAACTGATTATTTCTGTGATTTGATCAATAGTTAGTAATAAAACAGTGTGACTAAAAAATAAAAATACTACTAATAAAAAAAATAGTAGCCAAGCAATCAAGTGTAATCTCCTCAAAAGGAAATACACCACAGTTATGCATTTAATCTGGAAGACAGTCATCAGAAACAACACCACTGGCAATCTACAGGTATGTTAAAAAAATTTAAAAAGAAAAATCAGTAATTGGATAAGATGTCAGATTTCAAAATATGCACCTTTTCCCCCCCTCAGACAATATCAAGCATCATTTCGTAACTGTGCCCCAGTATCAAAATTCACCGATATCAAGTTTTCCATGGTCTTTAGATTACACAGAATCAAAGTGTATTTTCAAAGTTACTTCACACCTATTTATTGCCTCAAAGTACAGCAACATATGCTGAACAGCCCTTGATGGAAACAAGAAACATATTAATACACTTAATCTTCCACTAAGTCTTTCCATAACTTCCATAAGTTCATGGGCGCAAATTATTGTCACCTGGATTCCTCTGTATCTGACCCTCCAGTAACCACAGCTGCAAAAACCATATTTTTACTGGCTGAGATTTCCAATAACCTCCAAGTTTTAAAAATTTCTTTTGATTTCATTTCTGTGTCCAATTCAGAAAGTAACATGGTATTCACTACTACGTAACTGTGGTTATTTCTTCATTTGTCAAATCCTTGCTGAAGTGTAAAACCACCTTCTGAAGAGAACAGCTCACACAGAGAAGAGAGTTCATAAAAGATTTAGCATGTTAGTTTCTATTTCAAAGCTTACTTACAACCAAAAATTAAATTAAAAAAAATAAAACTCCTCTTGCCCTGTTTGCCTCCATTCTACAAGTAAACACGAGCATATTAGATAAAGGCAAGATTGCATTTTGAAAGAATCGTATCTGTAATAAACTTCTCAGCTTACTTTTATAACATAATGAACTTCATTAACTTTTTTTTTTTTTTTAAAAAACCTCTATGCACTTATATCCCTTCCATAAGTAAGAGACTGATCCTCTGAAATACTATTCCTTAAAATGAAAACAGATGAGAAGAAGTAAAGGGGGCGGGGGGGGGGGGGAATACT
>NW_009629522.1:9830-26793 GCF_000690535.1 Cariama cristata
CCTAACGGCAGTCAGCTCTCTTGCCCTGCTGTTAGAAACCATCTTTCTTCAACAGCTGGGTGTCAGGCTGTAGACTGAAGAGGAGACCTGGAAATGGGTCTCAAATGATGGCTGTCAGACAAGAAATGGGATGACTTAGTATTTGCCATGCTCCCTTGTTACAAGGAATTTTTACTGGTATTTTATGGTGGTGCCTCTTTACGTGCTTCTGCAAAACTCCAGAAATCAAGCAGTTAACATTCATGGATCACTAGAAACCACCGCATAAGCCTATGAAAATTACTGTTTTAGGAATGATTACTCTAGAATTCAAAAAAACTGACTGAAAAAACTTTTTTTTTTTTTCTTTAAAGAAAAGTGTTCTTCCATTTGTTCTGTGTTACCTAAAGACAGACACTCTGCTTTCAGACGGTCTCATCAAATTAAGGGGCATTATAGGAAAAAAAAAAAAAAGAAAAAAAGATCAAGGATGCAGCATCCATATAGTTGGGTATTCAAGAGGATATTAAAGGGTCCTGGTGTAAAAGACGATAGGAAAAAAAAACCCGAAGACTTTGTTATAAGCCACCTAGACGAAAAAATTCAACAGTATCTTGCACTCACCTTAATGAAAAAGCATTTTCATTATGGTGAGCAAGAGGTCTTTATAAATTCATGTGAAATAATGCCTTGTAAAAGAACACCAAACTTCCCTTTACATCCACCACCTTTTTGTGACAGCCCTTGAAACTCCATTTGGGCACAACAGTCAGAGGAGCATTAGGTAAGGGTGGCAATTACAGTACTATAGACACACTCAATAGGGACAATGAAGACCACCAACTCACTCAACATTAGACATCTGTTACACAGCCAGAACTTTTGCTTGCTACCAACCTGGTCTGAATTCGAACTAGTGAAGAAAGGTTCAGTATCTCACTACAATCCCCTGAGCCATCTAGTCACCCCAAATTTATTAATTTTAAGCTTACCCCTGGACGAGGATGATCTTTCATTCTGGAACCTAAAATAATTACAAAAAAGTGACCAGGTAGATGAATACACATCATGATCAACCGAATAAAAATATCTACTGATAAAACTTGGAACAGAGTAGCAACACACAAAACTGAAGCTTCCCCTACCCAAAACTACTTAATAGGATGATCTGCAAATTCTTAAAGCCTCTAAGCACTCGTCTGTTTAGGAACTGAATAATCTTATCACGTACAGTCTGTGAATTGTCTCACTCGTGCATTCAGCTCTAAAAATGAATTAGCTACACACTATTCTTTGTGTTTATTTTGGTGTGCTGGAATCTACCCCAACAGCCAGCATAATCAAACTACAAATGTAATATTTATGCAGACCATTGGCACACCGTGTCAAAGTCACATATACGAGTAGCCCAAAAGTCATAAAAATTACTTTTATTGCTGTTAAAAGGCTTGCTTCACCTCTGTCACATTTTTGACTTGTCTATTATTTCTGACCAGACCCACACACGGTGTGCACATAGTTCAGTGCAGACTAGGGACTGCACAGACTGTATACACATCAGTTTAAGCCTAGAAACAATATATCCTCAATTGCATGGTTCTGCATCCAAACTAACAAGCTGTTTGAAGAGCTTTCATGCACAGCTTGAAACAAATAAAGGCACTCTGCTTTCAGACCCAAGCTGTGAAGTCCACATAATACTATGCTGTAGTGTGCCAGCATTCCAGTCATTGCTGGTTTTTTGCTTATTTAGCAGGCCTGATTGGCTTCTATACCTTTAAATCTCTCATCTTTTCGAGATCTGGTGAACAGACCAGTTTCTGAAACAAAGTATTGCTATTCTTTGCTCCTGGCTTTTAAAATTAAGCATAAGAAAAAAAATTGGATTCATTAAAATGAAAGGTGTGCATTTAAATGGCTTGTATTTTAACCTACCTCTAACCAATGGAAATCATCAGGCAGATTTTGTTTCTTTACATTCACATTTTGATAAGCTTTTGTCTGCACCATCCCATAACCCACTCTATAGAATGCTTGAAATTCTTTTGCTCTCTTTGTTCTAAGCTATGTAAATATAGAGCTTAAACAGCAACATCCGTTCTACAGTTGAAATACTCTTGCCTAAGAAACCTGGCTGTGTCGATCTCAAGACAGCTTATTATGATAACCTGCAAATTTCTTTACTCAAGATTCCCCACAGGCTCTATGAAACAAAGCCAACATATACTGACAACTTTTCAGCAATTTTTTAAACTATGTAATTGTGAAATCACACCTTATGTTCAAATTAGCTGTGTTTACCTCTGAGAAGTACAATAGAGAAAATTGCTTTTCTGAATATTTAAGTGCTAAAAAAAATAAAGCAGAATATTAGGTGCTACTTACCCATAACAAACACGTAAGCCAGGCTAAGCAAGTTTGCAATAGCCATAATAGCTAAGCCAGCAATCACGACGGACCCATGTAATGGAGGACAGGCTGTTAAAAACACAACAAAAGAAACTGTATCATCTGACAAAAGTAGAAGCACAAATTTCTATTTTCATATATAACTGAATACTAAAATAAGAAAGCTTGAGAAAAACAGATGTGATTAATTTCTCTTTCAAAGCCATCCCAGAACTACTTCTGTTGTCCCAAAAGCAGGGTCCGTTACCTGGTCTGCAACAAGTCAACCCACACAGAGTCGAGATACCGATTTATTATGAGATTGCGCAGTCGGGTGCTAGGTGGTAAATCCACAAAGCTAACACACTTTTCCGCAATTGTTCATACAATTTATACTTTCAGTTCTGGTTAGTAGTTGCATTAATTCCACCTCCTTTCCCAGGACTGCTTAGTAATTTACATATGATTACACAATCAATTTTCTATACTATGCATAGCTCATGAGATAGGGTCTTCACCTGGGCAGAGGTCTTTTGACCTGTAGGCATGATTTTTAGTATTATAACGAGATTATAATCAGCTAAGTTTACTAAAGGACACACTAATCTGACAGTTTCTAGACCTACGTTAAACAATTTTAACAAAGTACGTATGTTCCAAGATAGTCCCTTCTTCAAGGTTGACAGCTCCTGATTAAGAGTTCTTTTGCTTGATTATCTTGCCTCTTTGAGGGGCATACTGACCTGGCACTTAATCACTTTGTCTGTCTGAAGAATATACTGACCTAACAATAATTTATTGTTTGTAGATTCTTGGGCTAATTATTTCTGACAGAATACAACTCTAAGTTTCAGAGTTTCAGTGACTACACTTCTGCATCTTTCTTTTTCTCTATACATTCTTTAGTGATACAGAGGCATTTACTGATCTATCCTGCTTAGCTGTACTGTTCTACTACAGGTTAGCTATTCTACTGTCATTCACTGCAATTGACAACATTCTTTAATTGTATTTTAAATTTAAATTTACATCTTCAACTCCAATTGTTTTGAACTATAATTGCATTAGATTACAGAATACAATCCATGTTTACAGGGGTATCACAGAGCAGGAACAGGCTATTACAACATAACCATAGTTCACCACAGAAACTCCTTGTTCTCCGATCCTTGTTTCCAGGGACTTGAAGTCATTGCAACTATCTGTGAGCTCAACCTAGGATGAGCTATTTCTACTGACACTTAAGGGTCATTGAGCTAAACTGCCAGACATACAGATAACATCTACGTTACATGACCTTTGAAAAGGTCACCCTGAAAACCCAGGGACTTTTCATTTGAACACCCTGCATTTTGTATCACTCTAGAGGATTAACGCTTTACCAGAAATCTCCCATCAGTTTATTTCACTACTACATTTGACAATACTTTGGTGCCCCTTCCAAATACTTCAGTAAATACTAAACAATAAGCATAAAACTCAAATCACAACTCCACTGAAAGGTCTATCATTTCACCCAGACTAGACAAACCTTTAGAAATCACTTCAAGAAGAAAGAGTTTTTCTTCAAGGAGAAATAGTTTTTCTTAAATCCCCAACTAAATAAACTATTAAAATGAAGAATGTCTCTACAAAACAATAAATCAGGGGTATAAAGCGCTTCCATGAACACAAGTATGTATTCTACTGCTAAATATATTGCCAAGGATGCCTAGTCCTAAATTCACCCTTTTCTCTGCTGTGGGGTTTTCTGGTGGGCGGAGGAGAAGGCAGGCAGGGGATGAAGGGAGGGTCAGAGGCAGGGATAAGGGGTATCACTGCGTGAGGTGTTTAGTTGGTGTTCCTTTACAACAGTGGCTGTTTTTCAGTGCTGAAACAGAATGCCAGCCACAACCAGACTCAAAACAGTCCAAGAACGCTTCCAAGTTTACTGCCTCTGCATTTGCCTTCTTAGGTTGTTTCAATGGTATTTGTTTCCCAGCAACTCTGTCATCAGTCACATACAAGCGGAGATTAACAAGGAATTTCTGATTTATTCACTGAACATGAGAAAATTATTATGACTCTAATTTAGTTTCTAAATACCCTAGGCCTCAGTAAGAATAACAGCAATAAAGGTCAGTGTTCGTTTTAGATGACTCTTTAGGGCACTAACTGTTGCAAAATTAAAACAATGAACTTATTTTTTTTAAAGCAACTGCTCATAGAATGCAGTCATGCTGGATATAGTCATACTACTGAAACCAATATACGTAATCCTGCCTTTGTGCTCTTCTTTCACCAGATAAATAAGCATTAACACGGTAGCCCTAAAGCACATTTACAGAAGTTACTTGCTAACACTCAATGTAGTGAAGAAGCCATTTTCACAGTATTTTAATGTTACAAATAAACAAACGTCAGGTATAGACAAAAGTAAAAAGATACTTTTACAGAAGACAAATTGCTTACCTGAGACACACAGTGCAAAACCAACCACAGCAATTATGTAACCAAGAATTTGCAAACCTATAAGGGTAAATGTTGCTTGTGGTAGACTATCGAAAACTGGGAGAGACAGAAAGAGAGACAAAATTGTAATTTGTAAAGTTTAACTACAGAGATACAAAAGGTAGATCATTCACATAAAAGCTAGAAATCAGATTCTCCTAAATTCCAAGCTCAACCAGTGTGACAACAAAACTCACAAGTCACTGCAAGTTACTCAGGGCTCTTGTACGAGTACACACACACACACACAAATCCATGTATATGTAAATAAAATTACAAATAAACCACAAGTAGAAAAAAAATAAACCACATACATTCTGATAGTTAGTTACTCATCCCAGTCCCAAGACCCAGGAAAGAAGAGCGGGAATCACTCAGGTGTCCTCCCCTAAATTTCATTTTTCAAGCAGGTAACTTAGACCTCTTCCCTGAAGCAACTCAGCCAAACACACACAGGTTAAATACTTTGTTTTGAGATACTAGCAAGGTCAGGAATCCACGATGCTATCATAGCACCTATTTATAAAAGTGAAAATGGTATGCAGATTGCAGGGAGGGGAAGCTCAGTTTTTCTATCAGTATGTTCCTGAGCTAGTGAATAAATACTCACCAATTCCAAACATAAAGTATTGAAGTGGTACCAAAACCACAGCAGGGACTACAATGAGGCCAAGACCAGCTTGATTCTGTGCAGTATAGCCATCTGCAAACATTTGTATGGAAATCAGTAAAACAGAAATAATTGATTGGAATAAAGCACAAAGCAATAGACATAAATCGTTAGTATCATCAAGTTTTTAGGGTCCAGAAAAAAAATCCCACTGAAGCACCAGAAGTCACTCCCTAGCCTCTAATATTCACCCAAGGTAGCAGGACAGAAAACAGAAATAAATTTAGAGTCTGTATCTCCCTATGATCATCTGAGGGCCCAACAACCATGATGCTGTTTCTGTTGTATTTTATATTTTTTCTTTTAATTTTAAAACTAGTAGATGGCAATTAATAGGTGGTATTAACTTCCATACTACTGCATGGAAGAGATTAATTTGTGCTCTTATTCCCTTAAACTAGGAAGGGAATTTTAATATACTTACCTTGGACAAAAAGAACAGTGCCAACAACAGCAGCAGCTGTGAGGATGATACCTGCTACAAGAATGCCCGTTTTCTTCTGAGGTACAATTTCATATTTTAATACTTAAAGACAAAACAAAGAGAGGCAGAGAGGAAAACAATCAGACATACAGATACTTTCACTAAAATACACAGATATGATGATTAGGATTGTTGTCCTAAACAAAGAAACTAACTCCTAAAAAAATCAGAACTATGTATGTTACCAAGAATTCATTTGTTTTCATTGTTTGATATGGTTAAGATGGCTTACTCAGATAAATGAATTCTGGCATTGGTGTTCTAGTCAAATTCTCAATTCCACATTCTATACAATTCAGGTGATACGTTATCAAAATAACTTTGGGACAGAGTACAGGTTAATTGAAGTAGATGCACTACTGACTTTTAAATAATGTTACAGTGAATTTGTTACTCAGGTGAGTGTCAGACAGGGATTTAGAATTCCGGGTTTAATTCTCTTCCCCGTGATGCTGTGTGAGCTCAGACATACCACCTCTGTCCCCAAGGGAACAGGGTAATGTTCCCATCTCATCAGAATGCTTTGAGGATGAGTAGAAACAAGATGACCTACGTGTCCAGATGCCACAGACAAGACTAATTTTCACTAAAAAAGCACTGCTAAATAGCTGCCATCTCAGAAACGGTTGATTCCAGGAGACAGTTTCAAAGCAGCAGCACTTTAGTAGTCTTTGGAAAAGAAGGAACAGTACAAATACATGATCATAATAAGCAGTGTTCGTTTCTGCCTTATACGCTGCTAAAGTTAAGACACAAAAAAGGTAGCTCTTGCTCCAAGTTTGAAAATTAATATATCAACAGTCTTGGTATATGTTGAAACTGGTAATCACAAACAGAGAACAAACAAATACTGTAAGTAACTTCAAAAAGAAAAACAAGGAACACGTACAGAATTAACATCCTGCTTACATGCACTCCATTAGCACAAAAGTAAAATCACGAGGATACAGTAAATGTTCTAGAGCTTACATATGACAAAATCTTTAATAGTACTTTATCTATGGAAAGGTTACAGAATACTCTCCCTTGTAATTAAAACTCTACCTTTTATTATATTCACATTGCCCAACACAATAGGACCCTCATATTCTCAAGTACTACTGTCATTTAAACCAAAAACTTACTTGGAATAGTAGTAATAGTAAAAAAATCCTGCATATCTGTACCAGAAATTCACATTTTTTCATATTATAAATATGCTAAATAAGGAAAGCAAGACAGAAAGGCAAAAATAAGTAATGGATATGCTATACTTAAATCCTAAAAGCCAATCCTGTAAGCAAAAAAACCCCAAACCCCCCACCCCAAACCAACTAACCAAAAAAAAAAAACCAAATCAAAAAACGACAACAGCCCCCTCCATAAACACAAAACCAAGAAAACACATACTCCCAAGTGTTACACAGAAAAATCAAGCCCAGTTTAACAACTATTCAAAGGTATACTGTAGCATTGCTGGATTCACAGGTTAACTAAAACAGTGTAAATTAAAGGAAAAAACAAACCAAGCAACCCAAACAAAACCAAACAGTAACTACGCTCATATTTATTAAGTTAGAGGTAGCACAATTACTTTTCCCCACAAAGGTCACAGACCTTGCCATAAAGTGCGGAGACACAAAAAAATCCAAGCAGGCTCAACTCACTCCTGTGAAACGACAGTGCTTCTCCTTGGATGTATCCATGCTTATTTCGGGACAATTATTACTTTCCTATCAAAATGCTAAAAATGTTAAAGTTCTGCTACGAATGCAAGGCAATGACAATTCCTGAACATCTCAGAGACTCCTAAACTATTAAAAACAACAATGAAATTCAGGAATCTAACACTATGGGAATACAATAATTTTAAAAAATATATATTTTTTTCAACCTCTGACTATGGATGGACCTTTGAAGAGTCACAAACAATTTTCAATGGTTCATGACAAGGTAATAAGGGAAATTATATATAGATGGCTGAGTATGTATGTCATTACTATAAATCACTCTGCAATTTCTTTCTATTTCTTATGGACTCAGCTCTAAGCAGAAATTTTTTATTTTTTTATTTTTTAGAAGTCTACAAATTGAAAAACGCTGAAAAAAATTCAAAGATTGATGTAACAAATTGCACCACAGGGAACCATCTGAAAGACTAGGCTACAAAGCACACTCTACATTGCACAGATGTTGGACATCAGTGTATAAAGAACATCTAAGGATGTCTTGACACCGGTGAATGTGTTGGCTCCAAAAACATTTAACAAAGTCACTGATGTCGGTTTTAAATTATAACTCAGCCAGTGTTAAAAGACCAACTGAACAATTTTACATTAAGAAGAGAGCATCATCCTTCCCTAATATGGATTTTAGGAACATAAAATGAAACATGTTTCTGTTTCTAATGAGTCAATAATGTCATGGTCAACCAACAGTGTAGAAAAGCTTCCTTGTTCTAATCAACGACAGCAGACATTATCAAAAAATTACACACATGCAAAAAAGCTCATCATTTGCAACAGGACTGGCAGCAGAAATATCACCACATGGCAGACTAGCTCTAAACACAGACCCTTTAGGCTGCACATCATACCTCTGCCTATGAAGACATACAACTGCTAAAAATCTTAACACCAGAAAGCAAGCCCTGGCCTCCAAGCAAATAGAGCGGACTGGCCAAGAGCCCACTGCTTAGGGTTAAACCCCCTACAACAGAGTGCCTGCATCCAGCCTGCATGACCGTGGCACCGTGAAGCCCCAAAACACACATCTTTTTGATGAGGACATGTTTTCAGTTCAAAGGAGTCAAACTCTTCAAATGCTACGGCAGACTACTGTTTTCGTAGCTTGATGCCAAAAATGTACCTTATGTGTCCTGAAAGAGTGCAAGGCTCACTGAAAAGGAAATGGAAGACTATGCAGTGCAAAAGAGTGTAGCTTGGTGTTCTCTCATTGTCCAAGCCTGTAAGTAACAGTGCTTATTAGGAATTATCTTGAGAACTGTATACAAGTTAACTTTCTCGTGGTGTTAGCTGATTCATGCCAAAAGCAAGCCCAGAAATAAACGTAAGTAACAGTGTGGATGATCAGGAGAGGATTCCAGGGCAAGCCAAATGCCAAGTTATTTGACAAAGCAGTCGTACTACCTCTCTGTGTATTATCTGGATCAATTCTACCACACATCTTTTAGATGTAATCACCGTCTTTCATCTTACGCAGATGCCTTTAGGCACACAAGTAATTTAAGGACAAATCAATAATTGCAAAGAATTAAAGAGTCAATACTTACCAAGAACACTTAACTGAGCCGAACACAAAACAATAACTAAGAACAGCAACGCTATGATGATAGCCCTTTCCAGTAGAAGAAACCATGATCCTAGAGAATAAACAAAGAAAAATGGTAGGAAGAAAACAAAACCTGAGGTTATTAGCTTTATATTTATTACTCCTTTAAGGCTATGTTCTAGATTGCTCAATAGTCTATGTAATAGTTAGCATTAAAGTTTATAATAGGCCAAGAAAGCTATGACTTCTACCCGTGTATTTTTCGCACCAATCTTGTGTGTGACAACCTAGTTTTTCAGTATTTCTAGTTACCCTAACATTTTCCAAACTGGAGGTCTGAACCTCCACTGGAACAGAGGATATCTTTATGCTACTGTCTGGCAGTACAGGCCAGTTAGCTTGTGGAACTACAAATAGCACAGCAGATCAGAAAAACAGTGTATTTAGGCTAAGCAGGGAAGATACAAACCAATTTGATGCTTCCCCAGCTATTCTATTTTATCTCTAACTGCTGTAATTCCTGAAGAAATCCAGATGTGTGATAAGGAACACAGGAGCTAACCTAAGTGAGAAGGAAACACTGCTTTGTCAATTTTAGAAATCACACGGTTTCCTTCAGGTCTTCCCACCATCATCCATTTAGCCTTTTTTCCCCCTGCATCTTGGATGCCTTAGGCTGTTCAGTCACTCGTGCTCTAAGACCGTATAAGCCACCTCCCAAGACAAAATTCTGAAAATATCTCCACTGAAGTAGAAAATGCAGTTCATTCTTGCATCTCTGCTCATAAACTTCATTTAGACTCACTCAGTGGAATCCAAAGTCTCCATTTCTTACATTATACTTGCCATGATTCCTCTGCCTGCACACTTGCTTCCAAAGAAATTTCTAATCTTCATTTAGATGCAGACTCCTTGCACTTACTCTCCGTATTTAAAAGCTGTATCTGCAGCTCCAGAAACACTGAATTAAGTAGCAATACCTCACAACTTTCAATGCCGAGTAAACACCTTGAGGGCAGTTTTAAACTCACAAATTCCCCTTTTCCCCCCTCCCGTCCTCCTGCAAGGGGCCACAGAAGAAGATACTGTGGTTACATCATAAATACAAGGCAATCACAAAACATACTAAAGGCAGAGAAATGGAGGACTATCTGCCAACTTCCTTATCGCCAAAAGAAGCTTAATTTAATGAATTGTATAAAGGAAGGCTTTTTGCTTCATTTGCATTTTCAAAAAAGCAACTAATATTGAACAGTAACTTCAATGCACAGTTGCCATTCTCTAGATAGGCCAAATCCTACAGGCAAATCCCAGCGATGCTGTTCAATGTAACTGAGAATTAGTAATGAATTGAAAGTATCTGCAAGCAGAGACTCTAAAGCAGCTACACATCCTCTGTAGCATTTCCAGATGACATTAGCAGGTATCACAAATAGAAAAAAAGCAGCCACAAAGCCTGGTATCTGCTAGGACTTCAGCATTCAACATGGAACCATATATGGTCCAGTCTTAAGAGTCTAAAAGCACTTACTGTATGCAAATGCTTGCAATACTGCTGGTACATGCAACACACAAATAAGAGAAACAGCTGAACACATTTTCTTGGTAATACATTTCCCCTACTCTGGTGCTTCATATCAATAAACTCCTGGCGAAAAGTATTATTTTGGGAGCCAATATAAGGAAGTCAGTTCCAAATTAACAAGAGAGACTTCCAGACAGGGGGTGGGGGAAGAGGGGAAAAGGAAAAAAAGGGGAAGAGGGGAAAAAGAAAAAAAGGGGAGAAACTTTATGGTCATTCTTCTGTGAAGATAACTACTGATTAGTAAAGAGTGTGCCCAAAGATGAGGGGACTGGCACAGAAATCTTGCTCACTCTGCTAATCACTTCCTAGGTGAATCCAGTATTCAGGAATTCAGTAAAGTGAGATGGAGAATAGTTGGCTCTTATAAGATGTCCTGGTTTTAGCTGGGATAGAGTTAATTTTCTTCCTAGTAGCTGGTACAGTGCTGTGTTTGGATTTACTATGAGAATAACGTTGATAACACAGGGATGTTTCAGTTGTTGCTAAGTAGTGCTTGCTTTAAGTCAAGGACTTTTCAGTTCCCCGTGCTCTGCCAGCGAGGAGGGGCACAAGAAGCTGGGAGGGAGCACGGCCAGGAGAGCTGACCGCAACCAGCAACCAGCCAAAGGGATATTGCATACCATAGAGTGGCATGGCCACTGGGGAAGTCGGCCAGGAGGTGCCGGTTGCTGCTTGGGAACGGGCTGGGCATCGGTCTGCAAGCGGTGATCAACTGTATTGTGCGTCACTTAGGTCTTTTTCTTGGGTTTTATTCCTCTCTCTCTGTTAACTCCCTTTTAATTACAATCATTATTATTGTTATATTATATTTCAATTATTAAACTGTTCTTGTCTCAACCTACAGGTTTTACCTTTTTCTGATTTTCCTCCCCACCCTACCAGTTTTATTATCTCAAGAGTCTCTCTAGAACAGGGAAGAACAGACAACAAAAAATTATGCAGAAGAATTTTAAAGAGAGAACAAGCGACTGTTTTACCTTCAGCTAAACCCTCAAACATAAGCTTAAGTTTTACATTTTATAGCATATACTTTCAAACCTAACGTGACCTCGCAACTATAAATTTTTCACCAACCACATTTTTCCTTTGGTGTTGGGGTACTTTCCTCGCCGCAACTGACAACTAGAAAATGAAATTAGAAAAATTACATCAGTTTCCTGTTTTGTAGTCTTTTTACTGCTTTCAAAATTCTAAACACAGAGAAAGTAAAAATAAAACAATAAAACTTGCAAATGGGACTTGATTCTGCTACATCCTCAAGCCTTGTTTCCTCTTCTAGAGCTTAACACTGAATGGCAAAAACAGTCCAAAAAGGTTGAGAAAGGAAGAAGCTACAAGAGAAGGAAAGAAACTGCTTATACCTCTTCCCTTGTTTTTGTAGCGTTCTAAGAACCAAATGATTTTGCAGCATCCTCACTCTTTCAGTGGCTGTGCCCCTCTTGATCCATTTCAGGATCACATTTGTTTTGCACTGTATATGGTTAACTCAATAATTAGACCCAACTGTGAATTACACAGATGTCTGCAGCAGGACACAAGTAACATCTGTTTGAGCTTCATAAATATTTTTAACGACAAATGCAAAAACTAATAGCAAAAACATGCTAGGACAATTCTACAGTGCATGGGTAAGACTCAATGTGCTACGCATATGTAACCTATTCAGCGCTTCTGAGAAGCTTTGTAGAAATAGGTCTCCTGTGTAGAACAGATAAACAACACACACATATGTTCAGTGAAACTGTCACTGCTGCAGAATACTAGACAGACTGCACACGTACAGCAGATCCAATTATTCAATAGCTGAGGCGCTACAGCACATGGGCTGCGTCTGACAAGATAAGGGAAAATGGCTCACTAAGTGACAAATTCATCACTTAGTCACCATTATTTTGAACATTGTCTTCTGAAGACGACATTTAATGCTAGACCGTAACAAGTTACCATTTAGTAGTAGCATTCTCAACCTCACTAGAAAACTGCGTACCTTCAGAAGTTTTACAGCTCTTATATGGAATTTCTATTCTATCTGTAATTTTTCCAGCATAGTTAAAGATTGCAAGATGCAATTCTTCAAAGAAAAGATCTCTGCAGTCACTGTGATGGATGTATACATCTCAGTATTACAAAAGATATTAGGAACATGTTTCAGTATGTAATGCAATAACATGAGGATGCTGAAAATATCACCAGCTATATAATCTAAAAGATGTAGGAAAGCATAGATTTTACCATATTAGACAAGTGATCTTCAGATATTATTATAGAATGAAAACATGTGTTCAGATCTTTCCCACAGAAGTACTTCCCTGTACTTTAATCCAAAATAATTCATATTAACATTCAAGTTAGAAGGTCTGGGCGCTACATTTTCTGTACTTTCAATTCAAAGTAATAGGTTGTCATAATCATTATTTTTCTCTTTCCCGTAAGATTTTGCTTGTTTTCTCTCCCAACAGGTTCTAAAACAATGGCAGGCAACTCACCTGAGTGGTTTCTAAGTTCAACTCTTGTTTCTCCTTCTCGGTTTGATTCTGTTACTTCACAACTGTAATTTCCAACATCTGCTTCTGCACTGTTAAGCATCAGAGAGGCAACACCCTTGGGTAAATCCGCCAGAGATACTAAGTTAGCTGATGGAACTGCTGGATCTCTGAAATACTCCTGTCTTGCTCCACCAAAAGAAAAAATTATTTTTCCTTGTTTTTTCCATGTAACAAACATGACACTTGCATTCTTCTCATGTAGATTAGTCACATAGCAAGGTAAAATGACAGTTTTATTACAGTCAGTTCTTTCAACAACATCTGTCACATTAAATGCCAACTGGGCAGAACCTATAAAGAAAAATGAAAATTGACACATTCAGAATTATTTCTTAATATACAAGAAAAAAGAATTACGTGACTTGGGAAAACAAAACAAACTCTCCCACAAAACTGCAAAAGAGAACACGCTTTAAGGGAGTACAAAAGAAGGTAAAAAGGCATTATTATAATTCTAGCACAGCCCCTCTACACTGACTTAGCCATTCCATATCCATTTAACATATACATGCCATAACCTATCATAAATTTTAAAAAAGTAATAAAACTTTGGGCTGCCACTTACTTGGACACTTTCCCTAAAATGCCATACGCAGAAATACTGCATCAAGGCCTGGTTTTTGCAAAGCATACACATAACATTAATCACAGGTCTTCCCACTGATGTTCAAATTTTTGCTGCCGATCACACAGGTATCTAAAAACTGAGGTCCAGGCATCAGCTCCACATAAGCATCCTTTACGGTTCGTTAAGGGCACACGAAAAAAATTCTACTTTTACACTTCTGAGAGAAGGCAGGCAGGGCAGCTTACTCAGAGGTTTGTCATTCGTTCCTTCTTATTTCTGAAGGTGGAGCCAAACGCCTATAGGTTTAGATCGTTTCTTGCAAATTCTCTCTCTTTTCCCTTCCAATGGAGGAGGTGCACACACAAAACCATATATTAAATAAGATTATTACTTACTTAGTATTTGAGTTTATACACAATAGAATTGAAAACTGAGAATTTGTAGCAATAAACCACCTGTATTATAAATCACTGTGATTAATGCTACTAACAATAGCACTCATTGCAGGTAAAAAAAAAAAAAAAATCACCACCACACAGGATTAGGTTATCGCTGCCAGTTTTTACCACTTCTCTCCCACATTGCACCAGTTCTAAAACAGTAGTACTGACTGAATGCTGTTTCAAGAAAGACTTAAATCCTATGCCGAGATTTTACCGGAAATGAAGATCCATTCATCAGTTCTTGAGAACACGAAAAACGATAACATCAGTATTTACATTACACCAGGAACCAGAAGGTTAATTAAACTAGCTTGACTGCAAAATATGAAGGCTTGGAATCTTTTATTTTCTGTATTTTTCCCCATTCGTGTGAAATTATAACTTAGTTTAGTAGTTGTCATAATAGTCATTGCTCCTAAAAGCCTCAGTGGTGTTAATCAAAATGCTTGACTATATCCACCTGATAAAATCAAATATGGGAAAGATATGTACTGTAAAACAAGACCACAACCCTTAACACGGTAAGCACACAGACTTGGAAACTGGAGTAGCTCCGGTGGTTTCAGAGGAACTACTAGTATTCACACGCATAAGCCAGCTCAGAATTGTGATATGTATTTGATGACTAAATTCAGTTACAGGAAAGGTAGAGAGAGAAAAAAAAAAAAGGGGAAGAAAAAGTTGCATCACTATTTGCAGTAACCCATTTTTTTCAAAGCAAGAGTCTCAAATCAAATTTAAAAAGCGCTGATCTTTGAAATATTGCTTTAATATTCTCACACGAGTCACTGGATTACTACTGAATATCAAAAGCTTATAATAAACTGACTCTATATGTATTACGCATGACAGCACTTTACAATGATGAAAGAGTTATTCTCTAGTTTATTCATTGTGTTGCATTTTTTAAACTATACCTCAAAAAATAAAAGTAACAAAGGCAGAACAAAGGGAAACTGTACCCCAACCTCAGACTATGCTCTAATAAAAAATAAATGCACACAATTAAAAGCTGTAGTGCTTCAATGGTTCTTTGTGAAATAAATTTCACATCTGTTTTATTTTAACATTACCTCACGATAATAGGTTTCTGATTGTGGGGTTGTTGGGTTTTGGTTTCTGGGTTGTTGTGGTGGAGTTTTTTTTTTTCCGCCTCCTTTAGAGCTAGCACATTTACATTTCACAGGAAGAATTTATTCACCGCTGGCTCCATTTCACTGAGAAAGGCGATTTTTAACTCCAGGAAGAAACTATACTTCCAAATATTTACGAAAGCAAACAAAACCCAACCATCTACGACTCTATGATCTTGAAAGAAAATTAAAACAAATTTATGACAATTTTCTCCCTAGTATTAGCACAGAACGGCAGGGAGCTGTAAATTACCGATTCCACCGTTTTGCTGTTGTGTAGTCTATGAGAGCTGACATATTTTGCCTGAAGCCAATTAAGAAGTACTCATGTGAACTGCTTCACCAGCAGAGCACTGGGGAAATAACGAGCAGGCTGCAGACACGCACCACCAGAAGCACACAGACAAGTACTTGTGCGTTTTGTCCTCTGCAAATCTGACTGCTTTAGTAGAAGAGGTTGCAGGGTTGCTATCTCACTAATGGGAATCTGACTGCTTACTACATATAATTCCACTCTCAACTTCTGACGTTCTTCTTGTGGTATGACGAAGCCATCAGAACCCTTTGGCAATAGTTCCCAAATCCCGCAGGTAGTGGACTACTAGGTGGGCTCCTAGCCTCCAACTTTCTCATGGATTATCAGCTTAGAGGCATCACATTAAGGTGACAATTTTACAGCCTCATACTAAGCAGTTTGGGAGGTCTGCTTCTAAAGAATATGTGGTTATGATGCTGTCACAGAAAGGTTGTTTCAAATTATATATGTAGTGCAAATTTGTGAATGCTGCACATTATGTCAAAATTGGCTAAGCTTGGTAGTTGCCCCTGATGGACACTTGCATTTCTCACTGACTACAAAACATGCCAGGGCACTCGCCATTGAAGCCAGTCTACTGCTAACTCAAGAACTCAGGCATGAATTTAGATACTAGCTTTAAACATCCAGGTTTAGATGTGCTGCTTACTAACAGGAGAACAACCGAGCATTTCGACCCCAGTGAAAGTGTTGTAATTTTTTTACCTCTCCCTCCCCCCACCGAGTTTCTTCACGAGGCACAGAAAAATAAGAAGTTAGATTGCGAGATGTCATTTACACATCAATGACACGCAAACTTTTTTTTATGACCAAGAAATGCCATCAACCCTAGAAACTGTACAGCAGAGGATCAGTTTGGTCATCGTTATTTCTTCGAGAAAGCACATTAAGCTAATCTGCCCTAATACTACCAGGCACAAGAAGACGAGGAGCTTTGCGCCGGTCACGGCGTCCCTCCTCTCCCCCGCGACTTCTGCAAGAAGCAACGCACCTCAAACCCGGGGAGGACGCGGGAAGCGCTGAGGCGCAACACCCCCAAGCCCCGTGGCGAGCGACAGCTAAGCACACGGCAATCCCACACACGCCTGCTG
>NW_009629523.1:0-5255 GCF_000690535.1 Cariama cristata
GGTGGGGTGGGGAAGAAAAGAAATAATTCACTGTAGATCAAATTGTTGCAAACACATATTTACTGTAGAATGAAATGCCCTATGAACTTCCTGTGTTAAGTTCTTCCTCAAGATTCTGCTTGATCTTCTGGCAGAAAAGTACTCCTGAAGGACTTCAGCTTCACTTTTGGGGTTAATGGAGTGACAAAAGGGAAGCAAAACAGGTAATGCAATCCACAGGTGTGGTTTCTTCCATTTATCTCCAATAACGAACCAAGAGAAGTGGAGGGAATATTCAGACCTCCTACCAAAGCCTCTACTAGTTGGCTCTAAGTGTTTGGGAGGACAGACAAAGTAAGACATTAGGCTGATGAACATAATTAAAATTTGGTACTTTGGGTACCAATAACAGAGTGTTTACTCTGTCTTTCAGAGCAGTGGGAGAAAACATCACCCAGGTCAGATACAGCTGGATAAAAGCAATACTCTGTTGTTACTCAGCCGTTCAAGAGTAGTCACAAAAGTAGCAGTCCCAAGAAACTTGATTGCTGCCTCTTTGCATCCTAATTGGTATGTATGACACAATCACCGTGTATGTTTGCATGTCAATTAAAGGCTGCAGATGGGAGGCATCTACCTCACTGCATTAGTTTTTTACAATTCATAAAAGCAAGATGCTACTGTTTCATCCATTTATTTTTTCCCTATAGTAACCAATGACGAGTAACCTCTCTGTTTAGTGCAAACCACATTTAACCAAACAGTTAGTTACTAATGCCAGCCCAAATCTTGATGAGTGCCAAACACTACACCTGTGCCTGTGGTTGCCCATCCCTGTACCATGCTGTTTAACATGGTCAAATAAATAGTTAATTATTTTAGTATTTAAAAAAAACACTATCACCAAGGGTGTATAGTGACAGCTATGCCTCACGTGCACATTTTCAGAATAATTGTTTTGTCTTTTCTCCACCCACCTTCTTCTTCATCTCCCTCTCAAGTTCTCAGTCTCATTCTCGAGTCTTCTGTATCACTTGCTCACGTCAGGAAACGTTCTACTCCTGACCAAACCTCAGCCATAAAGGGAACAGATAACACGGAAAGAGTATTGAAATGACAAAGGCTTTAAGGAAGAAACCCCATAAATGGCAATTTCTTGGGGCTACAAGCAATTAACACTTGTAGTTGAAACCACAGCAGCAACGGGAACAACAGTTTCTCCTCAGATTTATTTCTGAAAACATGAAAAAAATTATAGCCTCCTCAGGACCACCTTGCAAAGTGAGCTGTATGAAGTCCCACCTAAAACTTTGTTTAATTAATTTTTTTTAAATGTTTTAACAGCTTGTCCTCAGTTTAAGAGCATGATATCAATTTAATGTTCAATACTTACTACATGCTATGTTGTAGCCTGCAGCATAACAAAACACAAGGTCCTGATCCTGTGCCTGAAAGCCCTCTCAGAGTAAGGGAGCAGGAGGCTGTCAAATACAAATGCTTGCTGGAAGAGGCAAAAGTGACCAAGTTGCCTGCGATGGGATGGGCACAAGCTATTTCAAAGATGCAGTGATTTGATGCAGCTCTTCGCATCCTCTGTCCAGGTCCCTGGCCTTCCTCCGTGCTGGTGTCCTGGGGGATGTCCTGCGGCATCGTCACCCGGCCCCCGGGGACCTGCTGCTTCGGGAGGGCTGCTCAGACATCCCACGTGCCTGTGCCCACACACGTGCACCCATGTCTTGCTTCTTTGGTGGTGTTTTCACTGGGAACAGATTCTTACCCATTCAAATCCTCCTTAGCTCGGGGCTCAAGAAATGCTGCACAAAATGCCTTTAAAAACAGTTTTTGCTCCTATAGCCATGTTTGTCGTATAGGGAAAAGGTGATTTGATAAGATCTTGTTGCTCACAGAATTGATATTTTTATATATATATATAAGTAAAAGTTAATTAGCCAAAGTGTCAATAGACACTACTGAAAATAACTGCTTGAAATTGATAGAAATAAGAAATTTATATTAAATCAAACTGAGCATACCCACATAGTAACTATGTTACTCTCTTTTTCAATATTCAGCAACTTTTAAGCTTGTTACAAGTTCAAATTCTTACAATTTCTGGGGAAAGCATTATTTTAAAAACCCATGAAACAGGTAACACATTTTATGTATTTTATGTATTACTTCATCCCCTGTGCGTTTAACACGAACACGTTATCCATCCTTCTAAAATCGTTTGCATAATTAGAAACTCAAACTAAGACCATCAAGTTTTCAGTGGAAAGAACATGAATAGCAAAATCAAAAGTAAGAACACCATAGTCAAAATAAGACATCTATAAACATTTTCTAAATTTGGCATTTAAAAATAAGCACTAATAAAAGGAAATTTTTCATACTTGTTGCCACCTGCCTGCCTTACTACTTTGCATAGCTAGAAAAGAGCAAAATAGAGGCCATCCTATTTAACCAAACAGTTTTTATTAAAGTAAAAGAAAAGCAAGAATCTATAAAGTAGCAAGTGATCCTATTAGTTCCACCAGACTAAAATCATACAGTCTACGTATGTGGTCCTTTCAGCCACATCTGTTATGAGCCATTTTGATACCAGAAAGTAGAGAATATTTGACTATTTATTTATCATGCACTGAGTGCAAATTAGGATTTTTCTCCCCAATAACGTGTTATAATGGGTAGATTTTTTAAAAATGCAGTAAGTATTATAAAACACTTGCATTTTTACTACAGCTAAGGCCAAAGTACTTGTTATATTTAATGATTTTCTCTTTAAGCAATATGTAAAATGTAATAAAGATGCACGGTACAAAATTAAAGGGAGCAATCTGATAGCATAATTCAAAGATAATGAGTTAAATATCCAATATCCAGAATTGCTGTCAAACAGATCTGATAAATGTTAAATGCTTACGATTTGTATTCATCAATTTTTACCGCATATTGCTAATGTCATATTAGTGTCTCGGTTCTGAAGTTTCCTTTAAATAAACTCTGTCAAGAATTCTTTGCACAGAAACGCTCTATTCTTGAATGCTCTTTCAGCGATAGATTGAAATGCAGATTCCAAAACCAGATCAGTCACTTATTTCAACTCTGGACCTTTGAAAATCCAGATCAATTGCCTTTTGTCATCGTCTTTATATGGCGAATAAGAAATTTCTGCTTATCACCATAGAAAAACTTTCAGACTACTTTGGTACAGGCAGCAATATTGATAGCTTGAAACGTCCACACGCTATTTCATATCAATACATTTACATTTTGGAATATTCATCCATATTTTAATCTTTATGAGAAAACATGGGTGCCATACAACAATTTACGGCGCTAATTAACCAGCTTTAAAGTTCTGAGGTTTTCTGTTAAGCTTGCGGGTTTTAGCAAGGCAGGATTTGAAGCAGGGCAAACTTTTTGCTTAAAACTAGTAATACGAGCAAGCAAACGTTTAACACAAAACCCCAGCTCAAATCTTCCGTGCTTCTCCGTCTCTCGGTAATGAAGTCTGGGAAAGAAATCACAGACACCCAAGTGGTTTGGCAACTGTAAGTGACAGAAGCTCAGCTAAATCCTCTGTTTACACTGGGGATTAGCCGGGTAGATTGTGCGCCGCAAACTGAGCTGTCGATGGTCAAGGGAACCTGCTCCCTGTCAGCCCGTGGGGCAGCGGCACAAAGCCCCGTCCTGGTAGGAAGTGACCCATAAACGTATCCCTACGACGGATTTATACAAAGCCAGTCTGCCTCATAGAAACTCCATATGACCATTAACTGGCCTGCAAGGCCTGCCAGGAGGCCTAATTACAGGTCTACAGAGCCCAATAACAAAAGCTGAAGAGCTTTAGCCTAGGGATGATCTGCTTTATACTGACTTGAGAGAGTCCATATAGAGTGACAAAAAGAAAGAGGTTTAGTTTTAAAATTCTCCCAAGAGACAAAGCATTGTAGCTAAGTCTGGAAGGCCCACATGCAACATACTTCAGATAGGCTTAAACATACCACCCTCTCAAAATTAACATTCAACTATTGCCTGCTTAACATCTGCTCAAACATGGCAAGTTGCTGCGATATTGTTAGAGGATGCTAAAAAGGCTTTCTTGTATCTCAACATTAAGAAGTGCAAGTAAATAAATATAAATTCATAGCTGAGACCAACAACTTCTACTGAATGATAGCTTTTATAAATCAGAAAGCAGGTGCCTTAAAAATGAAAGTGGAGTGCATCAGTATCTTCAAGTATTGCCCTGCTTAATGAGAACAAAGATGCTGACATTAATCTACACCAACAAAGAAAAAAAAAAAAATTTAACAAAGTGCACAGCAAAGTCAGCATGAGTGAAAGACTTGGAGACAAAACTTCTGGACAGCACTATATTACCTGAATATAAAAATAGTAATCTTCCCCTCCTCCCCTCACAAATACAGGTGAATATTTTTTATTTTACCAGCTCTCCCACAACGAGAGACCAGCAGTCACAATTTCCCAACCCCAAAACACAGCAGGGGAAAAAAAAAAAAAAATCCAATTAAAAAGTCTGGTTTACTACTTGCTATCTTTCGTCTTCAGAGAAATTGGTTGTTATTTCCTAAATTAATCTCTAAGTTAGATCCTAAAAGCAGATTTTCCCAAGGTACTAAATATCTACAACTCCTGCTGAGGCTGATCAGTTAGCCATTGGATGTACCTTCCTTAAAATCAAGGATCTCTGGTGATGAAGAAAGTAGTGAAGAGCAGAGGGAACACAACAACTTACAAGACTTTAAAACTATGGTCATTATACTAGAGCAGGACTTTGAAAAGTTGACATATTGAAAGGACTTTCAAACCTATATTCTGTAAATCCATAACATTATTAGTGTATTTCGGTATCCCACTTTCTCTTGCTTAAAAAGCCACAGGGATAAAGCCACATAATTTCCATGTCAATAGGTGGATGTGAAGAAGAAAAAAAACCAAAAACCAAAACCAAAACAAACAAAAAACCCAAACAAAACCAAACCCCCACACACAAACATCTTCAGATTGAGAAGACAACTCTAACATTTCATCAAATATTTCACTGAAACACTAGAAGAAGAATAAAGCAAAACAAGGCCTTCTAAATCTTTTTGTACCTAAATTCTTTTGGAAATCCCAGCCCTTATAAAGTGCCTCTTGTCTGTAGCCAATACCGTTGTCGGCGGTGCTTGCCCTGAAAGCAGGGTTAGCCGTTTTACCAGCCTAACGCACACAAACAGTGCAACCAGCTTTTGGACCGACATTCCCTA
>NW_009629523.1:5286-17786 GCF_000690535.1 Cariama cristata
AGAAAGGTTGGGAATCCCTGCTTTTATATTTGAACAAAATATCTTCAGGCATTCTGCCCTCTGATAAAGCAACAGCCTAAATGCCATCTCTCAAAAAATATGCATGTATGTTGCATACAAATACGTATTTGTTCCTGTGGCCAATTTGAAGAAAGCACTTGAACTTAAGCCATGACATCAAATAGTTTTCCCTCAATTTTATGTATGTTCCAGGTATTGAGAGAAGTTTCAAATGAAAGAGTTGCCAGAATAAAGAATTTCTCCTGAACAAGCTGAGGTGGGCCGAGTCTTCATATTCAGACACAGGCTGGAGGAGACGGCAAGCAGCGCCGACGGGGCAGTACTCCCAGCGGAGTGCCACTTCACCCGCCACCAGTCCTTATCTACCTCTAATTGGGCAATGTAACTCATTAAACCTACATTCTAATACTGTTCCCAGCACAGACAAACGTGATAAAAAAAATTAACTTCTCGAGTTCAGAGCAAAGTTGTATCATTACTTACAAGTAATTTTTTTTCTCTCAAAATGAACGCCCAATAGCACGCCCATTCCGTTTTTCCACGCGCACACAACAAACTTAGGTCCCGGTCTCTCTTACCCTTCTACAGTAGCAGCACTGACACAGGATACATCGGAATTTAGATCTTTTGATGGGGCTAAACAAAAGGCAAATTTAGATAGTAAAATAAAGAAGTTAAATTTAAAGTGTCACGAGGCTACGGTGAATAGGAGAATCAAACTCAAATAGAAGATAAACGTACTGCTGGGAAAGGCCATAAGCAAACTTCAAAACCCACTATCAGCTTGAATTTAAAGTCAGACTGCTCTTACAAAAAGCACTGGTATTTTATAGACAAACTAGCTTAAGTGTACGCACATTTACATTTGTCCCCTTACACAGTTAGGTACCATTTGCTGTATTTGTGTTACGCTTATCCAAAGGCATTTCCAGTATATTAAGAACCAAAAGATCTGCTAAACAAGAAAAGTAAATTTTCTCTAGGTTAATTTTTTCAAGGTATAGTAAGAGATGGAAATTTTCAGAATGAAAAGAGCAAATATATTTGAATACAAACAATACAAGACAATGTTAGATTATCGTGGGAGATGGGATATTAACAGCACGGAAATGGCAGGGAAGGGAAGGGAAATGCCAGCATAATAGCATGTCAATAGGGACGGATAACGAAGGGTCCTTCCCAAACGCCTCTCCAACACTTGGTAATTTTGAGCCATTGCAGAAGGTAAGACTGTTTGTTTGTCCAAACCATAGAGGAATACAGCGTCATTAACAGCCATTAAAATGGAGATAATAAATTTTGAATAAAGCACTTTTCCCCCCCACTTAGTGGGACTAGAGCAATTCCTGTAACGTGTACAGCCAGATATTCTACAAGTTAATTGACAAGCTTGGGAGGGATCTTGTGTTGAGCACTACATATGCGAACAACAGCTTTGGTCATCGTTACTGAAGTACAGGTTTACATTTACATTATATTCAATTAAATCATACAGCATCATGCTACAACAGCACCAACAACTAACCTGTTGATTGTGAACTCCTTGAAAAGCTGCTCAGTAAAGGTCTAACATAGATTCCTTTTTATTTTTTTAAACTTAAAGGTGAAAAAAATGCTGATTTTGCAATGAGTAAACACACAAAAAGATATTGAAATAACATTATTAACATTTCTAACACTTCTGTCACCAATTTAATAAAAATGCAATTTAATTGACTGAATACAGGACTGGGGGAAGAAGGTGGGGGGATGATCTCATAAATGCCTGAGATTACCAAGACTTAAACAAAGCCAGGAAAGAACTTCTTTCTGTATTTTGGATGGTAAGAGAAACAAACAGATTAACTCTCTTGCGTTACTTGTGAACAGCTTACAGCTTCAATCTAAGTTTCAGACTTCAATTGTGAATATTTAAATTTAACAACGTCATAGATCTTTTTTACGGTTTTGGAAATTTTTGGGACCCAGGTCATGATGATATACAACCCATAGGTATCTTTTATACATTTCCCAGGTGTTAAATTAAAAAATGAGGTGTGATAGATGTAAGTAGTATATACAAATTGTGCTTTTTTAGGTCAGTGCTGTCACATCTATTTTATGATTATGTGCTTCAAAGATTTATTAAAATTATGGTGAACAATGAATGCATTTGAAGCCATACAATACAAAAGGCTCGATGCACTTTTGAAAAAAATACCAGCAATGTGAGAAGATGGATGTTCCTTAAAACAGAAGGTTTCCATAAGGGGAAAAAATTAAAAAAAGGTATTTCTTGGAAATTGCTGTTAAAAGTACATATATGAGAGATGAAAGCTGAATTAAAGGCATATATGTATTTATTTATATATATGTATATATCTTCTGTATATGTATTTATTACAACACATATGAAATAGTGAGAGCTTTCATTTTGCGTGACAAACTGACAAAGTTTTAATGGGAAAATTAAAATAAGATCTAGAAATTAATTAGGATTACAAACGCCAACACAGACTACCCTTTTAGAGCATTAAATCATTATTTTAATAATCTGAAGACAAATCCAAGTACCTAAAGAACATCTAGAAGAACCAAAAGAACATGTTATGTAAAAGGATCATTATCCATTTGTAAATTTATCATAATTACCACAATCCTACTACAGTGTAAGATTCTTGAGTAACTTTTTCACAATCATGGTATAAGCGCACCAAAACACATGCAGCTCTTGTAAATACCCATTTGGAGAGCCGGCGAAGAGAGGACAAAAACCTCTGCATCGACCCCAGTGAAGAGCGGGGCACCCTGCCACACCATGCCACCCCAAGGTGGCAAGGAGCAAAATGAACCCTGGTGCAAGTCACACCCCTGGTCAAATCCTCAGGGAAAGCCAGAGAAGTGCATGTCAAAGCTGTGTACTGCACACTACTAGATTAGTAAAAACAAACCAAAGATGTGGAACTCCTGTCTGTTTGGGAACAACCATGTCTCTGAGCTTTAATGTGGACTTCGAGCTGATATTTGCAAAAAAGAGAGGATAAAAGGAATGATCATCTCATCTTTGGTACAATAGGAAAATTTCTTTAAAGTTTCAGATCTCCCATCAAACTACAGGATTTCTCCAATTTTTATTTAAGTTAAGCATAATGAATCCAAAATTGAAAATAGTTACCAAGACAGGCATCTTGCCTTCCTTCTTACTAGTGCTAGACTAAATAGGACTGTTTCTCTCTGTAGAGAACATTAGAGAATACGTAGGTCTTTTGGAAAGCTTGCTAGCTATTTCAGCTACCACTTCAAATAAATAAATATAAATATATACATGCACTAATTCAGTTCGGTGCTAAAAAATAAAGAAACAAAACCAAATTGTTGAGAGCACAGAATAAAGTCTCAGTAGCAGCAGCAAGTGGACAAACACATGAATTCTGAGTACTGGTTCTCAACAGTAAACAAAAATTACTTATTTTTATCTCCTTAAAGGGATTTACTAAGTGCCAGTGATGATGTGCACCAGTTTCATGTTAACCAGAAACCGAAGTGAGCTATGGAGAAAGGGACTTAGCATTTGCCAAACAGAAAAGGATAAAATTACTCTCTGATATTACGAAAGTTAAATACTTTTTTTAAGAATAGAATTTTACTTATAATAGCAACACTTACCAGCTGCCTCAAGAACCAGCTGTAATCTAGCTTTGGCCTGTTTAGCAGGAGTCTGAAAAGAGAGGATTTGTAAATCTTGATGACTGTTTGCACATTCAACATGCGAGGTCACACGTTACCAACTACGGCACTGCCATCGCCAACGGGGAGCGCTCGCCTTTGCGAGTGACTCAGTACTATACGCCATCCAAAGCCACCTCCAGACTGAAACGAGTACTATCACATTTGAGGTAGAAACTATCAGGTAATTTTTCAGAATTTACAGAAAATACCATCCCAATGAGGTAGCGCTGTGCCACCCTGACCAACCTGAGCACCCACAGCCACAGCCAGGCTGAAGCCCACCTGCAGCTCCTTTCTCGGTGGTCCAGCAGCACATCCTCCCCAGCTCCTTGGTGACCCCGTTACACAAAAATACATGGCTACATAAGCATGCTCAAAATCTGGTTTTAATATGATTAATATGGCGAGTTTTTCACACTTCTTCTGTTATCTGTTTTGATTTTTTCCTCTCCTTAAGGTATTTCTTCACATCTGTTGGGTTGAGGAACATATTGTTGGCTGTGTACCCACTATGCTAATTATTCCAAGTGATGTTTTACTGTGTCCAATGTGCTTGCCATCCCTCTAATTTTGAAGCCACTCAAACGTTTTCACAGTTAAATTTATAACACAAACCACATTTGTCACGGAGTTCAGAAGTTGATTATTTCTGTAAGCAACTGAAAAGTTTGGGAGGTTTCTGCTCTGCACTAAAAACAAAACATGATGGAAATTTTTGGTGTCATTGTTCAGCTTTGAAAACTCTTCTAGGCAGATATTGCTACCAGAACATTTTTTCGGATAACCAGCCTAAGTCTGCACCCTTCCAGTTTCACCCCATTAGCCACACAAATATTAATCAAGGTAACCAGGCAAAGCTCTTCACTAAGAATGTCCCAACTGATGATGCTCTGTAGGGCAAGAGAGCTGGCTTTCCTCAAACATCTCTTTCAACCAGAGACATCTCAGATTGCACTGTGCTCAAACACAGACTCTTATAGCAGGATTGATGTCATATTACTATAAAATATAATCTGCATAAAATGGCTGCCCTCTAATTCATAAAAAACCTACTTTCTGCTTTTTAGGGGCTTATTTCTTTTTATTTATTTATTAATCCTTTGTTTTACATTATGTCTAGCCCTATTAAGAGAGGTTAACTGATGAAAAAGAATAATTCAACTTCCACTACAAGTATTTACAGACTACTCCTTTCATTCACATGGCAATATGAAAGTTGTTACATTAATCCACAGATTGAAAAAGGAAATTTAAATGAAGATTCAGATTTTAGTTGTATAGAGGTCTAATATTTTTGGTTGAGAATTTTGCTAGCTGTTTGTACAAACCCAAAATTATTGGCCAAAATTTATTATTATAACTACTATACCAATGCTACCATTAGAGTCGACCACTAATCTTGGTGGCAGCAAGAAAAATCTTGAAATTTATTGTAACAGTATCTCCAAATCTCTTCCTCTTGCAATGAACTAATTATTACAATACGTTTTGGCATATTAAATACGTCACTAGAGGAAAGAAAGGAGAGGAAGAAAAAGATCTGCTTTCCATCCGGAACAAACTTGCCCAACTTACTAAGTTTCAGAAAAGCTGTACTTGGGTTTGCGGTTTTTCCATTTCTATGACAACTTTAGATTAAAAAAAATCACCAGGGTTACTTCACTACAGCAAAATATTGCAGTACAATATTGCAGAGATGGAAGAGTGTTCGGTGTAAAGCACCACCTGCTCTCAGGTCTTCACCTGAACAGTCCAAGTGTTTGTGCAACCCCAGCCGTCAGGTGGGTTCGGGTGTCTAGTAAAGGTTACAGCACATTAAATCACTTTCCTATATTCATTTTGCCCGTTCCATAACAAAGCGTTTGATTAACAAAACTGATCTACCGTCCCCAACACGAAGGGCCCAGCACTGTCTGGGCCACAGTGCATGCCCACAGCCCGAGCAGTTTGCAGGAGCATCCTCCCAGGCTGCGACTCACGCCGATGGGCTGCCCAACGCAGGCAGCAGCACCAGCCCACGAGTTTCTAAAGCAGCTTTTCTCTGTAAGACTCAGGTATGTCTCAAATGCTATGGGACTGGTTGTATTAAGAGCCACAATTTTTTACTCTTACATCAGTTATCCAGCTGGATGTTTAACAAAAATACCGGCATCTCTCAAATAAAAGGATCTCTTCTCTTTGGCCATGGAACAGTTTGGTTAGCACTGCAGACTAGAGAAAGAGATGTTTCGCTGACAGTTAGCATATTCAAAGCCCACAGTGGCAACATCTAGCACCATCACACCAACAATAATTCCCTGAAAGAGCAAATATTAAACCAGTCTCCAGACGGGGGAGAAGGGAAAGCAGGGAGCAGCGGTACAAGGGACACCTCCCAGCACTAAACATGAAGCCCCACCAACACTGACACAACTGATTCCCCTGCTCCGCAATGCTCCACATGGCTCCAAATGCCTTTTCCCACTCCTCTCATGTAGGTATGAAAGCATCCTGTCGGTATAAGGTAAGCTAGACTAAAATTCTTCTTTTACTCAGCAATATCCTGTTGGAAACTGCACATACAGTTGCTTCGCAGGCATCTTCCCCTTTGCCCTGACCACAGCCCTAGCTCTAACAGATACTCAATTGCTTCATGGACATCGGTATACCCACAGGAGAACTTGGTGTAGATGCCTTTCTGTTATCAATCGATACGCCCTAAATAACGAATGGATGAGGGGTTCTTAAATAAAGGTTATTAGCTTGGCTCCAGAAAGCATTTGTCCAACTGGTGGTTGAGGCCAATGCTCTGAGAAAATGGACAAAGACGAATTCATCTGAAAATCACAATCAGACCCTCAAACAAGCCGTTAGCAACGTGTGAGAAAGACTGACTACTGGAGGTTATTATTGATTTAGAAGACTGTTAAATGACAACATTCAGAAAGACCCTCAGGAAACTTAGAAATGGTGAAATCATTGGTGTAGGAAACATTACCAGAGTGATGTCGAGCACAAGTTGCAAAATAAACCCCCATCCTTTCCTTATGGTCTTAAGCATAACACAGAAGGAAAAAATTCTAAACTTTGTAAAAAATATACTACCAAGCATTTACAGTACTCGCTGATGAAGGTGACCACTAACTGTAAAGCAGGAAAGGAATTCACTAACAGGCACAAGGCGTGTCAAGCATCCTTAATGACAAATTTTAGGTATTAATGTAAATATTTACATCAAAATGTGTCTGGTAACACACTGGAATTATGCTTTAGAAAACTATGGTATTCTATAGGATATCATAAACCGGAAATATCCATGTGATTGATAACTGTCATTACTATCTCAAGCAAAAATTTCAGTATTTGTATTCAATTCTTAATGCAAGCTTTTTTAGGAAGATGTGGCACATGCTTCTTTAACTTGTATTTCTTCGCAGTATGTCTGCTGCATTACATTGCTACTGCTTTCACAAATAGTACATTTTTTAATAAAACTGCACTAAAAACAGTGTCTCAAAACTTTAATTTTGGTGCTTATTGTGTAAAAAAAACCCCACACACAAGTCGCTCGCCACTACTAGCTACAGCAAGCAGGTGACGTGCTTGATGGACAGCTTCAGACATGCATCAGTGTCATGTTTTGCTTTCAAAATATCCAATTGCAAGAGGGATTCAGCTTTTAAATTTTACTAGACTAATTAATAGGTTTGAAACAAACACTTCAATTCAGGTACTAGATTGTATTTTTTAAAATCTTCCTGCTACTTGTCATGCGCAATAAACATTTTTGACTGAGAAAACAACATTAAAGTGAAAACACACTTGAGAACATTGAGGAAAAAATTTGAGAAACCTTAAGTTTAACAAGAGAGTCCAAGCTTCCATCTGAACTAACAACTGTGACTATTGTTAAGTAGTGCTCTTATCAGTATTGGAAACATGACATTATCACAAGATTCAAGCAGTTAATGATGCTGCAGTATTTTGAATTGCAATGCTCTCTTACCTAACTTTTATGAAAATGGAATTTTCATACAGAATATGTCACTGGTGTTTATTGTCTGTGCTAAAACGGGACATGTTCAATTCGTCCTAGCCATCACTAATGACACTGGTCAGGTATAATTTAACTACAGGACTTCTCTCTCTTATAACACCTTTTAAAAGCCTAACAAACCTTAGTGTGATGGTGATCAAGTTTTGTGATTTTTTATTTTTTATTTTTTTTTTTACACAAATGTTTTATCCTTGCCTTTGATAAAGACAAAAATAGCAGTCTTTAAGTCCTCTCTGTCTCTACCATCAGAGATGAGTGACAGTCCCTAAGTGCCATGCTTAGAACTCAATGTTCTATTCGCAAAGAGGACGTAGGATATCAAATTTGTTTAACAAAAATAGTCAAGTTCGTAATTTAAGAAGATTTTCCACTTTCAGAACTTCCTACAGGCATTATATTACATTAGAAAACTATGAAGCTACAGATCTCCTAACTTTGCAAACTGGTTTGTTTATACCAGTTGAAATGTCTTACTGTTACTTCACCCCTTGCTCCAGAAGAAAAGGTTTGTGTCCAGGTTTCTTCCTGAAGACGATTCACGGCCTCATGGCCAAATGCCATTACAACAGTAGCAATATAGTTGTTCCTGCTCTTATTCTGGGGATGATATTAGCACATCCACACATTGCAACTGAAAATAGAATATGAATTGTAGTTGTGTTAAATAGAGATTTCCTCAGCAAGATGTCATTGCCTCAGGTTCAAACTGCTCTTGATTTAAGTGTATACGGCAAAATTCCAGTTTAAAAAACAAAATCAAAACAATACCCAAAGGACTTGGCAAATAAACACTGATTAAGTGACCTTATGTATGATTTTGAAAGCTCAAATCCATCTTCCCATTTTAACTCCAGCCTACCACCAGCTTCCTGGGGACATTTATCTAACCTTTCCCAATGCCTGATGAGCTCAAAAAAAGGTTAAGAAAAAGTGTAACAAGAAAAAGAAAGAACAAACATAAGTTTCCTAGTTGTCTGAAGAGACAGCTATCCCAAACTACTGGGAATACTTCCAAAGTGGGTCTGAAACCTAAAGCAAATGTCTTTTGCAATGAATTCCAGAAAAAGAAAAGTTGGCAAGGATGAGAATATAAGAGAAATTCCCCAGCGTTACTGCAACCACGACTCTTGTAGAGGCTTTATCAAGTGATTCCGTTTCCACATTCTTCTCAGGCTTGCTTTTCACTCCAAACCAGAGGAAGCGTACAGAAAAAAAAACAAACACCAAATAATTGAAGTTAAACAACTCTTCCCGCAATTCAGGAAATGCCTGGAAATGTGGTCGTCTTCCCTGCAAATCCTTAATTGTTTCAGACTCACCCTGTGCGTGGATGGTGGGAGAAGACTGGAGGTGGCAGCCACGTCGGGCTAGTGGAGCAAGGGAGAACTGCCCGAGGGAGGACTTGGGGCTGGGATGCCTGGGGCTCGGTGGCCTAACGGTGTAGGAGGAGACCACAGTCCAGTGGAACAAAGTATAAGACGAGGTTTTGTGGTTCGTTGGGATGAAGAGGAGAATTGTCTTGCAGGGCTAAAGCCAGCAGCCCTGCTATTAAACGGATGGGGTTCATACAGAAAAAGGAGAGGTTCCGTTCAGAGCAAAAGGAAAGGCGATCACGTCAATATGCTGCCTAAGTGGCGTCTTCACCGAAAAAACCACCACCTCTCATGAGTCTATTCAGTCTCCTCAAATACACTGACACTGTAGCTTGGAAAGACAAGCTGATCTTTTCGATGAAGTGCCAAAAGCTTTTAATTGAAAGTCCTGCATCAAGAAAAGAAGTAATCAAGGCACAAAATAACCAAAGACCACTTCTCACAGGTATTAGTAACCGCTACCTGTTCCATATTAACATGGAGACTGGTTTTACAGCTGCAGTAGGGATCTGGGAAAGACGTCGAATTCCGTCAAATTCACAGGTAAATACCATACTTAGGGGTACAGGACACTGACAGGCTTCCTCAGATCAAGTCATCATAGCAGCAGAAAACCGGATAAAATTTAATGCTGACAAATACAGAGCGAGGCACATTGGGGAGAACTTCTCACCTACCCCACTGTGTTCTCAAAGAACAGTATCAATTTAGGAAAAAAAAAAACAAAACAGTTTAGCATCATTGTGGACAGCTAAAAGGAGATCTCAATGTATATCAGTAATGAGAAATGACAAGGAAGAAATGACAAAAATTAAACAAAGGGGCTAGATTTGTAATTTCATTTTAATCTATTCTGTAAGTCAGTGGCCTGCCTTCACCTGAAATATTATACATCCCAATTCCAGTAAATCTATCTCAACAGGAAAAGAGCATTAAAGAACCATAACCTCAGCTATCTTTTAAATGAAGTTAGATCAAATTATGGAAAAGATTATGTGACGTGTTTGTTTAGCCTAGGAATGGTTGGATTCCTTTTCTGTCATTTACTCCTCATTAGGAGGTTAAAAAAAAAAAACAAACAAAAAACAAACAAACAAAAAAAACACCAAAAAATAAAGAACTTATTTGTATTAGAGAATACCTCACAGGAGCATACAATATAAAAAAATTAAAAACAAAGGACATTGAGAATTCGTAATCATCATCTTTTTCTTACAGGAGCCAGAGCAAACAGAATTAATTTGAGAGTGGCAAATTCAAAAGTGACAGAGGAATATTTTTTCACATTAAATACAAAAAATAAATCCCAGAGAAGAATTCATAATATGAATTAATAACATAGAAACATAACAAGCGTATCTGGCACCATTTGAATTAAACCTCTACATTTTCAGACATAAATCTGCTTAAATGATTGGATGTTAAAATGCTATTTATGTCTACGTCGGTGTTACTTCTCTGATACAATCAATCAGTAATACACTCAGATATAAGCTATGGTAGGACCAGCATCCTGACCTAATCTAGATCTACCTGTTCCAAAAAACCTGAACATCTGAGAAACCGTGGAAACATATAAAATGGGAAAATGTCCCCAGTAAGAGACGGTACTGATTCTGTTCACTTTACAAACAAGTAAGATTTTTCCCAGTTTGCTTCCTGCCCAGAACTATCTTTCTAGTATTTACAATGAAGAAATGAGACTTTGTTTTCACTACTATCCAGCTGACATACTAGCTGTATGGAAATGTTCAGCAGCTAAAAATGAAACACACAAAAATTGCATTATATTGACATAGCAGTTTTACACTACTACTGTGGAGGATGAAATTGGGGAAAGAAAAGGGGTGTGGGGGGGAACCATGGAGGAATTGTCAGGCTGCTTAGAGTCTCCAAGAAGCACAGTAGACAATTACAGGTACTAATGTGCAGAAATACTTTTTTACTGCAAAATCCCTGGTATTTTCGTACATTTGATAAATACTCTGAACAAGAACAGAAAACATTTTAAGCTCAAGAAACAGTTCATTTCCTAAGAACTTTATACTTTTTATGAACCTCCCATCAACACATACTAGCTACGGTTTAATGCAAATTACTACCATGTTCCATTACAGCATTGAAATTGAATGGAGCTCAAAAAAATTTTGATCTTAAATGCTGTTAGACCTATATAATTATCAAAGCATGACATACATGAATTATAAGTGGAGGAAAAAAATGAGGTAAAGTATGGAATAATAGCGAGATCTGTCCATCAAACACAGATGCTTTTGGTACCTCCATACACCAAAAAAAAAAAAAAAAAAGCAGTCAGCATCAGCAACATAGTAACTAGGAAAGGGCAATCATTATCCAAAAAAATACAAGAGGAGCCAGAAAAGCCATTTTTTCCCTTTAATGTTTGTAAAGGCCACAGAAAGAATATGACTAATGATCAAGTGAAATGCACAGCTTAACTAGCGACACATACACCACCCTAAAGAGATAATCAAGGGGTATCTGTTCACGGTAGAAGGCTCTCCCAGCCATAGCCAGGAAAAAATATCTGTACCTTGACAGAAAGGTCTGGAAAACTTTTCCAAGCTGTGCAGGCAGCCCTGTTCAGTCCTACTCCCCCAAGACTGCCGATTTATCAAAATTGGGAAGGAAAGATAACAAAAGGGAATGATATGGCCCAATCACTGAAATTCCGAGTGCAGAGGAAAGACAAAATTGCTGGCATAACTATAAAGTCATAGCTATAAAGCTGCTAAACAACTTAATGGAATGTTAGAATTTTCTGTTAAAACACAAAAGAGTATTTTGACTACATGCTTTCATCCAACCAAATTTTCATACAAAATTGAGATCAAAGGGGAAAACACATTATATTGTCCCTAAACACAACAGACACTCTGACATGTGCCGTATTTCAAAAGCACGGGATTCAGAAAATCCTTTTCCTTCTATCATCCAGGACATAAATGGTCATTAAAGCATTTGGATTTGTTACCTTTAATCACAGATTCTTACGGACGCTCCACTTAACTAGGCTTTTCCTCTAAGAGAAATGGGTTTCCCCAGCATCTTCAGGGCACCATTATACACAAGGCAGTCAGGAAAAATTGCGTCTTACTTTCGACTATTACCAAATCAAAATTTGAGAAATAAGTAACAATGGCTTACTGGAACAAAATCAAAGGCAGAAGGCAATGTTTGTGGCAAATAGCCACGTATAACTCAAACATATGTCAGCAATTTTCATTTGGCATTCAAATCATTTTGCATATTGCTGTAGCAAGCGCTCCTTTAACAGGACCGTAAAACATAATGTATTAATTTCAGGGAAAATTATTGAGAAAGAGCAAGGAAAATGGACT
>NW_009629523.1:22786-51113 GCF_000690535.1 Cariama cristata
ACACTTCACACTCCAAAAGGAATCGCCTACAATCTACTCCCTTTTATGAAGGAAAGTAACAAGAAGATTCAGGTTGAAGATTCCAGTTTAACGTTTACCTGAGCAAATAGTAAACCAATGACTATTAAAAGAATTCATACAAGCAAACCACCTTGTATGTAAAATGCCTTAACTCTATGCATATGCAATAAATGAGAGAGAGATGCGAATGACAGGAATTAGAAAGGAAATAAATGCATCAGCATTTCTCATGTCATCACAATGGACAGACTAAAATCTACAAGGGTTATGATACCACTGGCACCTTGCAGCACCATTCCCCTGCCTCTAATCTGATTACCTGCCCGACGACAGAAAAAGATTTTACTTGTACATTTTTATTTCATGATAATTTCCCATCAGCAGAAGACTTTCTGTACAACTGCTTCCTGAAGTAGATGGCTCCAGGCTAAAGATTCTTGCTCCATCACAGGGATATACTAACCCCATTGCCCAAATGGGAAGAAAAGAATTTATAAAGTTCAGACAACCCATTCATATCCGCCCGCGCACACCTTGCCCGTGTGGCTATTCTTGTGCCAGCGTGAGGAGACTTCACAGAATACCCTCGTTCTTATGAAGAAAAAGTAGATTCTGTGCTAAATTGCCATTGCTGTACCCCCTCACCATGCTCCTGTTCTCCTCTAATGCTGCCTCCTATCTCCTGGACTAAAACTGTCCTCTCTAGAGGGGCCTCATCAGTCACCTCACCCAGGAGGGGAAATTTGGTCAGAAGCTAAGAATGGGAGATGAGGTGTGACAACTGCAACTCCCCAAGAACACCACGGTGGTTTTCCTAAGGGAGGTTTTTTTTCAGGTTTTGATGATTAGCATTTTATGAAAGGACATGTGAAAAAGAAATGCCATTTAAAAAAAAATAAAGAAAGAAATAGTGACAAATCTTGTTTTCAATTAAATACAATTTCAATACGAAAAAAACTCAACCATCCATTCAGTCTGACACTTCTTCAATAAGAGAGAATTCAAGCTTGCAGAACATAATTGACCAGCATGGAATTTTGCCAGGATACCAAGATAAACATAATTACTCATATTAAGAGTGTTAATTAATTGTTTGTGAACACAAATAATTGGCTGCTTGGTTTTATAGCTCATTAGAAAGCCAACAATTCTATTAAGCATTGCTGTCCAGTAGCCCTACTAGGAGCACTGAGCTGTAATCACCAGAACTCTGGAACCAAGCCAGTGAAAATCAGTGAGAGACCGACCACTGAAATCAAGCTCCAAGGGAAAAAAAAAAAAAGAAAAAAAAAGTGATACCTAGTAAATAAGTATTAACACTTTCTGGATAAAGGAGGAGCTTTTTTTGCTTGGGGGTTGGGGTTTTTTGTTGGGTTTTTTGGTTGGTTGATCACTTACGCAAATTTTTCTCCCAAAGATCTCTTAAAAAAACCCCAAAGAGCTGCCAGATGGAGTTAACCAACATTAGTTATGAATTAGTGACCTTGATACACACTACCTATGACACATTACACAACCAAAAGTGTAAAGAGTGAGCTCCAGCAGCTTCCCTGGCAGAGCCGCGCAGGAGCACTGCGACAGTCAGCTTTGGGAGAGCTTCATCCGCGCCTGCTGGGGTTATTGATCAACAGACAGGACGGGGAGCGCCGGCATTCTTGGCAGGCAAGGACTATATTCTTACAAACCGCTGATGGGCTAAACAAGCTATTAATGACAGCCTGCTCTTCATCATTTAAAACGGACAGGCTCTGCTGCTTGACCACAAGGACAAGCAGGTTATTGCTTTGAAATGTTATACAAAAGACACAAATAAGGTATTTCTAATGAATAAACCACACGCATGGCTCCATGGTTCTTTTTCAGTAGAGCTATTAATAGAAAAACAGGACCTATTCAGAGTTGCAGATGTGTAGTCCTCTACTCCCAAGGTTTGCACAGTTTGTTAAAATTTGTTCCTCAGAAAAGGAATTTGCTAAGAATAATTCAGCAAATAAACACCGAAATTTTTGGAATACAAGACTAACTCCCCTACGCTTACAACTTTGCCATTTCTTTTCTTAACTAGCTAAAAAGAAAATGTGGTTCTGAGCGCACACAGCTACTGGGGGTGAGGAGCAGGGAGTCCAGCTGTGCCCCACTGCCACGGCCACGCCGGCCACCTCTTCCTCCCCGCAGCAGCTTCTCCGGGAGGGCCAGCTCTACCTGACTCTGAGACACAGGCACATGGACCTGCTGGGAAGTTCTCCAATCTACAAAGAAAATATTTTTGTTTATAACAGCATCTGTTTTTTAAACTTGAAGTATTTCCAAATAGCAATTTGTAAAATATTTACCCTTTTTTTTTTTTCAGTAGTTGTTATACTGCTTTATTTCACTCCTGTGTGTAGCTAGATGCTAGATACCAGGACCGCAGAAGCAACTCAAACAAGGGTAAGCAGTAAAATAGGCTGCAACCAACTGAGCGGGATACGTATGCAGATAAACCTAATGGGAACACACCAACCCCATAAAGATTATACCACAAACTGTAAAACACTATTTTACAGAAGGGATTAAATAACAGATTACCAAATCAATATAAAGACTCTTCTTAAAGGGGAAAAACTTCCCTACAAGTATTTGGAGATGCATTAATTTAAAGTAGCAGAACCAGAGCAATCATGCGGCTCAGTTCTTCTGAGGAATATCCCTATAATTTATTGGAGTCCAAAAGGTCTTTGTGAACTTGTCTGACATAATGTTGAGATATAAAACAGTTTCCAGCATGAACACTCCCATCTGTGGGTGTCTTGGGAAACAATTCATTTCCTTCAGCACCCGTTCCCAGGACAGATTTTTGAACATCACAGGGAAAACATCCAAAAAAAAAAAATTCTCAACGCTGGAGGTTTTTGACAGCTCTTTCAGAGAAATACAAAGCAGCTAATGTATTGAACGAAGGCAAAATTTTATTCAAATGTATAGTGAGCTACCTGTGAAGAAGATAAGGTACCATTCCTCTGCAGAGAATCTTTCCAGCGCATTTCCCCCCACATCCCAGAGAAACCCTGCCCACTAGTGAACGCTATTCCCAATCCACCCCCCTCCCCAGCCCACTTCCAAACCCACAGAGCCTCTTCCTTCTGCACCTCCTGGTTTGAGGTGACATGATAAATCAGACCTGCAGCTCCAGCTACCGCAGCACTCCCAATTTAGAAAAAGTACCCGTCACGGTCATCTGTCAAGACTACAGCATCTTTATAATGCATTAGAAAAATTCTCTGAACCCATCAGATTACAACTACCTGACACCAGCAGAGGAATGAAACATTTTAAAAATTTATTTAAGAGATTCAGCTAGCACGCAAGATACCAATGAAACCAGCAAACAAGATTAATTTTCAAACTGCTCTAAGAACTATTCATAACACTCAGCTATTTATTCCATTTACAGATTCAAAATACCAGTTGCGATGGAACATTTAATACGCCACCATTATAAAGGGGAAACTGTTGACAACTCTGCCAGAATATACATCCTTTTCATCCTGCTGTTACTCCAAGAAGATATTGGTACACAAGCTCCTACAAATCATATTTCCCAAGTCATTCCCAAAATGGGAAGCAACAACAGAAAAGCAATTTTTTCATATGCTCATGCAATACGTCGTGATAAGATTTTATTTTAATAGCAGTAGAGAACAGTATACATTATTTAGATATTATATGGAAAAATTAAACAAGAATTTAAACACTTCTCATGATGTACTGAGATATACGTGCCGTTAATAGTGAATATTTTGATTTAATGGGATTTCATAATCTGTTTAGATGAACGACTTAATGTTCTGATGATTGCTGATACTAACACCCTAGGCTCAATGAGCTTCAGGCTTGTGACAATATTGTATTTTTCCCAGTTCTGATCAACTGATTAGTTTTTAATGTTAAGTATGTCTTGCCACCACTTGCGGTTTGAATATGTTTACTTAAACCAAAAATATTTTGCATCTCAATTATTATTTTATATTGCAGCACTGAATGGAATTTAAGTCAATACATTATTCATAAAGCAAAGACAAGAGAAAAAACAAAGCTGTGCACTTCTTTCAAAGACTTCAAATTACTAAAACATACCATATTTATGCATGCAATATTTGATTGTGTGTGTGTCTTTTTTTTTTTTTTTTAATCACAAGTTTGTTGTTTTCAGATCAGGATATGCCAAAAATCCAACACCAAACAATTTTTGTTTATAATTAAGGCAATCATCAATCCAAGGATTGTAGTCCATTTTATTTCATCTCTACATCAAAAAAAGTAATTTAAAAAAATTAAAATTCCCTTGAAATGGTAAGATAAATGAAAACGTAAGTGCCTTCACATAATAACAGTAAGCTGACCCTCTGGGAAATGGTTGACTTTCTCAATTCAAGGTATTCAAAGCTCATTCAAAAGTGTTCATTTGGAATGCAGATATCAAAGATGATGCAAATGTTCAAGAGAAAATTAAAACTTACCAGATGTTCTAATCCAGCTTTGATGTTTCCAGAGTCCCTGTAACAGAAGAACAAAAGTTCTAAATAGTTGCTAAACCCTTGTCTACAACGATTTATGTTTAACTCCAAAATGTCAAAGCCATGTAATATCTTGAGTATGTAAAATTTTTACATTTAATATCATAACCATTGCAATACCTAAAAAGCATCGATTATCCTAATGCACAACCACAGAATTATTTAAAGCCTCAAATTTTACCTGCCCTGAAATTGCTATCAACTGTAGCAATGCAATTGGACATTCATTTAAAGAACAACACTTTTAATATAATTATCCCACTATTGGTATTGGGAATAATACAACAAGACAGTACATAACACTATTTATCAAATCCACATTCAATGGCTCACAGTTCTGCTTTGCCACTATTTCATTAATGAAATTCTGTGACTGTTTACAAAGGCGATGGACTGAATGGATTGTATATTAACGAACTAGGTCGTGGCAGCCACGCTGAAACTCTGCGTTTGACTCCTGACAGCTGAAAAAAATACAAACACCCAGATACAAAAATGAGCAGTAATGTCACATAGAGACAGCTGCAAAAAAATGGACCAACCTAGGAAAGTAAAAAACACTGAAAAGCAAGGAGAATTCAGAGTGAAAATTAATCCTTAACACATCCTGCTACGTAAAGAAGAATAACCTGAAAGAAAACTGAAGCAAAACAAATGAAAAAACCCCCAAGTCCCAAGCCACTAACGGAGGCGGCTGGTTTCTGCTTTCGTTGACCCCAGGTTCCACCTGCTTCCAAAACTGGGACTGCACCTCTTGAGGACAATGGGCTGTAACCACGGCAAAGGAGGAGAAACCGTCCCGCAAGGATTTCAGGTAATCAGTTATTGAACTATAGAGTTCAATAATATAATAATAATAAACAGGATGTATTTATAATATTAATTTTTCAACAAATTATTCAACTATGTCAAACCACAGGAGCAAAAAACCCCAATGACGCTCCTCTAAGACAGCAAACCGTGCAAGACTGAGGCTTCCGTCCTCTTTACCGCTTGGTACAGGCTGTGAACGGCATAATGGGACGTTACACACAAAAATGGCTAAAGATATTGAATAGGCTACATTCAATTACATATTTTAGCACCTTACTGTACTGTATTTTAGACTTTTTACAGAAAGCTTTTATTTATAGTTTCATAAAGCTTTCAAAAAAGTCTCCTACACACTTTCGTTCTATTCGAATATATCATGAATGAAGCAAGAGAAACAGATGCACATTCCTCGCACCATTATTTTGCATTTTGAAGCAAGACTTTATTATTCACATCCATACAATATTTAAATGGAAATTATCTCCCACATCTATTTTACAGGTGCTAAATGGCTCTAAAGAATTTAATTATTTTGGAAGCAGGACCCAAGACAGTGATGCGAGGAGCTCCCAGCTCATGGTATAAAACCTGCCCTGTTAGTGGTCTGTCTCCTGTGCTGTCCCTGCCATGACTTCATCAATATTTGTGCAACTCCTTTTGCCCTGTGCTGAAAGCAGACTTAATTCAATTATAGGTCTCAAAACTGATAAAAAAGGTCCTGAAGTGGAAAATGCGAAGAGATTATTGGCAAATGAATAAAGATTTGTATCGAACTAACACACAAGAGTACAGCAGGGTTGTTTTTTTTTTAATCATTCCCTGTCTTAAGTCTTCTGGGAACAGCGAGTTTCCCTTCCCCTCATGCAGCACATCGATTTCTGAATTAGACTGCAATATTAAATAATTAATATACTTGCCATGATTGATGTTTTGCATTAGTTGAATATTAGGTTATCAATCAAAATCCACTTGGTTTAATGTAATAATATTGAAAAAGTGTCACTGGTTGTTCATCCAATTTGTAGTTGAGGCAGCACAGAGAGTAATATTGGTGTAACACAAGGCTCTAACGCAGGAAATGCAGTGGTTGAACATACGTAAGGCAAACATTATCAAGCTAACCAGGACAAGGTTGAGGTTGTCCTAAATAAACCTTGTGGCACCTGTCACTCCCAATGAAAACCTCTTTCCAGCCAGCGGCTGCCGTGCATCAATCAGCTGTGACAACTAGTGAAGCCATGGCATAATTTTATCTTTCTAATTAAACAATAATTACACAAATAAGACTCCCATTAACACTGTATTTCAAATATTGTGTTATGCAAAATCAGACCTGTTGCTACCGCTCGGTCTAACACATAACCTTAGACGTCTACAGAATACATTAATCATTAATACCATGAAACACTACAAATAAAAGGCGAGAGCAGTTTTACGCACAGCCAGTATTATAATACTCATAATAAAGGAACATCATAAGAAAGTTATATTAACTTTACATCATTATCAGGTAATAATGTTTTACTCAATTTTTACAGCATACAGCTCCTAACAAGATACATATTTGCCTTTCAAACCGTCTCCAGTGCACCACATTTTTATTTTTTTTTGGCACATCAGGCAAATTTGGTTTTATTCTTGACTTTTTCTTTTTTCCATCAGAGAAGCTCTGGAATTGTGTTTCCCCACTACTGTCAAGACTTGGTGCTGTAGAATACTAGTTGATGTGCATATATTTTAAAATCATACACTAAAAACAGTAAGCATGATACTCAGGCTAATCCAAATGTTAGCTTTTGGTAATGCCAGAGTTAAAAATTGCAGCTGAATTTGAACCATGCTCATGTGTAACAAGAAGCCAGGCATTCAAATAAGCAAGTGTAGCCAGCTTTTGGATTACTTAAAACCATAGTGTAAGTAACTAACGGAGGTAGTGTTAACTTATTAGTAATAGTTCCTTTGCCAGTAAACTCAAGAAGCCAGTGTTAGCATCATACTACAATGCCAGTGACTTATTTTATTACTGTGAGGCTATCTAAAATCAAAGAAACCTCAGAGATATTTTTACTTATCACTAAAATAGACAATTGAACTTGTTAGTAGGTCCTATTATACCCTTAAAATGACAAATAATTATGAGAGCTGAGTTTAATCTGTGCTGCTATCCAGATCAGCAGCATCAAACCAGAAGTATCCTACAACTTTAAAAAATTTATTCCAAATGGAAACAAACCACTTCTGTCCAGATTCTTGGGTTCCTCTCCAGTTGTTATCAACGCGTTCTCAACACTTCCTTTGCATTTGTAGTTAATAATTTTTTTTGTCACCGTTTTTTGGTTAGAATCCATAGGCCATAGAACAGTTCTATGGATTATCTGTATCTATGGATATTATAGGATAACTCAGGTTGAAGGGCCTCTGGAGGCCTGCAGTCCTACCGCCTGCCCAAGGCAGGGTCAGCTGAGAGGCCAGATCAGGCTGCTCAGAGTTCTGCCCAGGCTGGACTTGAAAGCCCAGCCTCCCCGAGCAACCTGTCCTGCTGATTAAATGTCCTCACTGGGAGCATCTTTCCTTCTATCTAGTCCAAATGCCTTTTTTTTTTTTTTTTAGGTCTGTGCATCTTTCCTCCCACCACACACCACTTCAAAGAGCCCAGCTCCTTCTCCTCAGTGACCTCCCTTTCTCCTCAGGCCCGGTGGCTGCTGCCAGGTGCCCTCGACACCATCTCTTCTCCAGGCTGAACCACCCCCAGTCCCTCAGGTCCCCTCACAGGGCGAGTGCTCCAGCTCCAACCGTCTTGGTGGCCTGAATGCCACATTAAACAGTCCAATATCTGATTTTTCTCCTCAGAAGCCGAATGAATAAATAAATCATCTCATCATTATCAAGGCCTTTGGTAGAATCCCCTCTAGTTCCATGACATTAACTACAAACTGCAAAGAAAAAGGTCTTACACAGCATTTCAGGTCAGGCGCAGCACACTCTCAAATAAAGGCCTTTTAACTACATTCTTCGTGAATGCCAACCTGTTAGCGACATTGATCAGGCAGCGTTACCCCAAGTGGTTATGGATAATTTTCACAAAGTGCTCTCACTCTTAAAATTTTCTTGGATCATTCAACAAGCACATCACATAATACTTTCAGTAATCTGTCAAGCATCATTTTAAATTAATCCCTTTTTTTGTCCCAGTATTCCTCTTGGATGAGGAACCTCATAGTGAAAGATGTTCTTGGAACAACCTCATGTTTTCCTGTTCTTTATCCTCACGTTAACATGCTTCTACTACTTGCTGTCATCTAATGACCTCCCCTACAGATCTTCCTCTGCGTAGCACACGCACCTGCTATTTTTCTTTTGCATGTTATCAATCCCCACTTGTATTCTAGATGGACAACCTCAAAATAAACAGCTGAATCTCTTCAGAAGTCTTCAGAGCTTCTTTATGAACTTCAGCAAGTGACAATATATCACTCACCAATACAAGCAACACAAGCCAGGATAAACATACTACGCGAAACCCAGCATAAGTGGTGGTCTAGTCCCTTCTCCCAACTCCCTAAGCTCTGTGTTGGAGGTAGATAAAGGGAGAGAAGACAGAAATGAACAAAAATATACCTTAAATGTTAGGAATTATACCAAGGGGTATGGTGAAGAAGACGAGTGAGGCTACTACCATAAACATGATAGCCACTGCCCCTGCTGTCTTGAGCTTCTCCAGTGTGGGGAATCTACGTTGACCCAACACAGTCAAAGTGAGGAGCAGTCTTACTAAATGCAACTACAGTCGAGGTGACAGCTATGGAAGAAGTAGACTAGTCAGCTGTCTCTAGACTTTTCTTTTTGTATATCATCTTTATTTTAGCAGATTGGCATCTCAAATTCAGTGAGGCCTTTGCCTCATCATTTTCTGCTTCAGATACTCATAGTCTTCTCAAAGTTGATCTGCTGAGAGATGCTTAGCTTGGCAGCAGGCACTATATATAAAAAAAAAAATAATCAAACTAATCTAAATCAGATCCAGATAAGGAATTTATTACACTAGCCTTGACTACTCAGTCTAGAAGCATTGTTAATACTCCAGACTTCTGACTAAATCCCAGCAAACACCACCGCCGACAACCGGTAACAATTTCCTTTCTTTCTGCCTCTGAATGTGGAAATCCCCCATCTAAAACTCTGCCAACCTGTGGCAAGATCGTCTCTCTCAGTTTAAAGGCCAATATCTCATGATTTCCCAGACTAGAGCTGGGCCCTGTATATTCCTGGCAAGAAGAAAATTAGGTTTCCACGTGATTACATACTACTTAATTCTACCCTGGGATATCCCAAGATAGAGAACTGCTCCCTCACTACTTCTAATTTTATATATCCAATCTTTGCTGGATTTACTTTCCTCAGCCTTAAAAGCCTGTACAATCAGATTGGATGTATTCCAGGTATTGAAGTTGAGAGGAGGAGGAAAATAAGGAATCGGTTTTTCCCACTGAAGTTTTTAACTTTTTTCTTTTATCTCACATGAACATTTTGGAATAAAGCATCATGTCTACACATACACACACACAGTTTAATCACAACTGGATGGGTAGCCTGAACGATGCACTTGTGACCTCATCACCGTTTAGTGATGCATTTATGCAACAATTTAAACCATGTTATAGTCTGGAATGGCTTCGCAGGCTAACATTAAGCTCACAGAACATGGCAGACATGAAGAGTAAAACAGTCATGGACAGATCATGCCTTTGTTCAATTCCAGAAAAACAAAAGCCTGGTATAGAAAAAAGTATTTTCTCCCTATCGGCAACAATTAGAATAAAAGCACATTTACTACATTTGCATGGTGACTATTTAGAAGGCACTACATATTTTAAGTTCTTCCCTGAGCTAGTCTGAATTTCAGCTTCAGAGTTAGAGTCCTGGATGCAGTTTTTAGAAATGAATCTCCCCATCATATTCCATTAAATTTTATAGGTTTTGTATTGTTGTATTTTCTGTAAAATTAGAGGCTAATGTTTCCAAACCTGACTTCAGACCATAGATAACTTATTTCAGTAGGCTTTGAAATACACAACAAAGTTTACTGAAAAATCTAAGCCCTCTGTCTGTCCTCTCCTTCGATAGGATTTTTAAGAGGGCAATGCTGATTCTTCTGGGTGAACGGGTAAATTCATACCTATTGACTTTTGATGCCCAGCTGGTCCAATACCACACCGATGGTCTGGCAAAACTGCTGGCAAAGACTACACAACATGCAGGAACAGAACTCCAACAAATGCGTTGCTCTTCAACACTACTACTTAACCTCCTCTGGGTTATAGAGAAAAACCTGAAAAGTAGGGCTATATTTTTGTAGCTGTAAGTGGAAGTTACATCAAAGGAAGTATACAAAAGGCAAGAGGATAAAACTGCAAAAGAAAGCTATTTCCTCCTACCTCTCTTATATGAAGGGAAAAAAAAGAGTTTTTTTGAAAGTAACCAAAAAAATAACCAAATAACATATGCAAACAATACTACCAGTAATGAAAATTAAAATCTTTGCAATCTATTACTTATGTAAGTTACACAAAGACTCTAAGTACTACATGTATCTCAAAGAGAATCCCTTGACAGTTGTAATGGCTTTAATAGTTGTGGCTCCTTGTATCTAAACCCCCTGTTTTCTTCCATTATTGGAGATCCAACCAATCAATAAAATGACTACAAAATAAAATAGTGAAAATAATTTAGCGGCGCAATGCCAACATCAGAGAGGGTATGGGTGAGAAGACACACAGGGCAGTAATCTGGCTGTTATTCTGACAGCACTAAGCATCTGGAAAACCAATGTAATACATTAGTTGAGAATTTTCTTTTGCACATAAGAGCTCAACAAGATGAGATACAGCTAAACTAGTAATTTTATGCTGCTCTTTCTAATCTTTTGTGCAGAACAAACTCTCATCAAAAAGAGTGAAAGGTTAGGGAATTCTACACTCTGCTAGAAAAAGCACCCATGATATTTTTGAAAAAGTGTGGAAAGTTGGTTTGCTCTTACTTTAGGATCAGTTCCAGGTCATTTGAATCTGATATTAAGTGTAAAGACTCCAAAGCTGGTGATGGTATGCTCAGTGGTTCCCTCGCTCCAGTCATCCTAATAATTTATTTCACCCGGGAAAAAATTAGTAAGAAGTTTGGCTAATTACTAATAAATTTAAGTGTAATAAAGATTCAATAAGATCATATGAAGGTCACTTATCAAAAGCAAGAAGAAAAGCAGAAGTCACCCCCCCACACAAACACATATTGAATAACTTGGAACCACTGAGGAACTCAGTAGAATACAACGCTAGCTAAATTGAATCATGCTAAAACCAGGAACTTTAAACAGGACACAAGGTGAAACAATTTCCATAATATGTCATCCTAGAGAGCAGAAAAATCAGTACCCAAGAGACCTTCTCAAATATTCAAGAGGTGAAAAAAAAATATATACATATAACCCTGGTTCACAGAGTAAAATTCAAGATCTTGCACAATTGAAATAAATACTGAAACTAAAGAGATGAGAGGAAAAAAAATACAGTATTGATAGAATCAATATTTTCAAGTAGACTCTATCCAAAAAAAAAAAAAATAATCTTTTATCTGAGAAAGACTTACAGAGAAAAATGAGAGTCAAAAGAACTACCCCAAAAGCTCCCAGTTCTGTTTTATCAAGATTTCAGGTCAGATATCAAAATCCCGTAAATTATCAAAGCAGATTTCTTTATCCTGGTTGCCAGTTCAAGCCATTCCTCAGATAAACCTGGCAATTTTAAGGACCTCATAACATGCAAGCCCTTGGAGTTTTTATACATGGAGTAGATTTTTGTTGGTTTTTTCCCTGGGTTTTGCTGGTTGGGTGGGTTTTTGTCCTCCTGTTCTGTGCACAGGGTTCCCTTCACAAAGAGTAAAGCCTTGTTCATCAACGTTTGCATTCCTAGCAAACATAAGCAATTAAGCTTTGGGCTTTCGAATGTCACTGTCTCTGTTAACCAGATTATTTGGTAGTCTTAAATAAATTAGACAACTTTGGCCTGGTTTACCTTTTCTGTAATATTATTTAGTAGATACTCAATTAAAACACATCCTGTAGGTGAAAGTGTATGCAAACATTTCCGTAATGGACACTAGTGGTAGTAGGAAGTGTTGCTAATTAGCCTCGAAGTACAAAATAGATTACAAAAGTAGCAAAAAGCCCAGCAGTGTAAATGCACAGAAGGCTGCACTGAATATTAAACAAAGCAGAGCAAGTTCTAATGCTGATAAGCATAACTACAGTAAAAACTCTCCGGACTAGTAAAGAGTGTTACAGGTTAATGAGGAACATAGAAAGAGTGCACAATAATTATCATACCTAACACCTTACCATCTGTGTTTGGATGACTGCAGAATATAAACACAGTTTATCAGCATTAAGTCTGAAACTAATTACACATGTATTTCTATTAGCATACTGTTTGGATAAATATTTAAATCGTTAGATTTTCCTCAGCTGCACTCAACTCTCAGTATTGAAGAACATTAAATTTAAGTATAAATCAGTGAGAAAATTTAAATGTTCTAAGCACTAAAACAATTTGAGTACAATCAATTTTCCATTTTCTGAAAGGTTCTAAATCCTCCTCATTCACCCAATTACTACTGTACTTACACTAACGAAATTTTATTCTGCAGGAACAATACTATTCTTAAACAAATTTTTGAAAAATATAAGATTAAAAACTTCTAGACAAAGAATAAACTCCTAGAGAAAAGATGCAAATAAAATTACTATCATAATCTTTTGTTTTTTATTTGCAAGTATAAAACTGAAGAGAAACAAAAGCATGGAACATAGCATCTGTCATATCAGAATATAAAAAGATGATCCTGGCACAAAATGAAAAAGCTCTAATTCATTTGCAAATCAAGCCTGCCAGTTCTATTTCAAGCTGGCGGTAACTGTCAAGAGTTAACAAGATAATCACTTTCAATCCTGCCTTCAATGGTACATTACACTGTTATGCCATTCAATAAGGCCGTTCTTTGGGGCACTAGATGAATGGTTTTCATTTCTAACTCACACAAAAAGTTGCAAAAAAAATCCATGGGGCTTAAGAAAGAAATCCCTTTATGGGCATTTATCTGCCGGCACTTGCTTTTAGGCAAAATGAGATATTTGGATACATTGGTGTCCATTCACTTCCTCTATTCCTTCAGGCCCTTAGTCTGTTGATAAAAAAAAAAGCAGCAGCACACAAGGAAACCTCAAGCCTGTTTCGGGTCTGTTGGTTTGGTTTTTTTTTCTTTAACTATCTATGCACATTAAACAAGTTCTGTAATAATGTTTTGCAAATACTTCAAGAATACACAGCTCACTACACCCACTGAAATGACACTGTATTTGAATGGATCCATCTAAATTCATTATAAACTGTAAAAAAAAAGTAGGAAATGCTCATGAAAATGGTGTTTAGGGAAGCAATAACCAGTTCCTCATTAAATGTTCAATAAAAATAAAGTTACCAATTAAAGGCACTCTGCCTATGAAACAAGTTAATCTAGAATTTAATTAATTACTCATAAATTTTTTTGTTACTTCTGTGCTATGCATTCTTCCCCAAAGGATAAAATGTTGTAGAAGCTTATTAAATATTTAAAACTTGTTTGCTGGCACACAACTTTCTACTAATCTCTGTGAAAAACAAAACTTCATGCTTTCGTTCATTGCTCAAAATTCATATTGTAAGATACTACCTGCGTGTTAAGGTTGTATTGTACAGATACACATTCTATTATTGACTATTCTACAAGTTAAATCTTCTATACTAACTTTAAAAACAAATCACTAAATCTTTTCCTTTTTCTTCTTTTTTTTTCCTTTCTTTAAATCCCCATAGATCTCAGCTCACAGAACAAAAGCTAATATCTGTATTTAATATCTTAACTGAGTTATGGTTACGCAGTCTCAGGTCTGTTACCCATAATCAATGCCAACAAGCACACTGTCAATAGCCATCTGTAGATACACTTTTATTTTTTTTTAATCAGCATAAATAATTTTCCTCAAGCTCAGGGACCCATCTTGCCAGCCACTTCTTATGCTATTTGCATACCTTACAAAGAAGATTTTTGATCGTCTTTATAATCCATCACTACAAGTCAAACAACTTTTTCCATACACCCCTCGTGCAAATGCTCCTTTATAGTAAGAGTTTCTTTTATGAGAAATCTAAACACCAGAAGTTACCAGCGAACTCACAGGCTTTGGTTTTGTTCTTTGCACTTCACAAGTTTCTTCAGACGTTCTAAACAGAGAGATGTTCTTATAATTAAAAAAAAATACTGTGACAAACCCCAAACCTACTGTGTTTATGTAGCACTAGAACATAGTCATTTTTGCTGCCCTACCGCCCCTGCTTCCCGATAAGAAAGAATATAAAATAAAAATGAATTAAAAGTTCACACACTTTGGAAGGACCTTGAAAGAGCACAAGATGTTGCACTTAGAACACAAATTGATAGAGAATGAACAGACAGATTTCACATAGCAGGTCACGGCTTTAGGTAACACACACAGTCCTCAAAAAACAGAAGCCTGCCGTAGAAATCTAGGATGTGTTTCCTTCCTCTCTAGCCAGCAGCAGTACAATGCCGATACTGCTTAAAAATAAACCATCAATAAACAAACAAACAAACAAACAAAAACCCCAAACACACAAAAACCCCCCAAACCAAACCCAACCCCACTCCCCGTTCTGTAAAGCAGACATTCGGAACAAAAAGCAAAAATAAGCAGCAGAGTAATTCTTCAGCAAAGGTAGGCATTTGTTTCTAGCAGTCACAGCTCATTAAATTCCACAGCCCAGATGAAAGACCAGGATGACCCAACAGTCCTAGGACACAAACATTTTAAGGCCAAAGCCTAAGAAAAGGTGGTTTCACATTCCCATTATTACTGAAGACGTGTGCCACACTTTGGCAACCGTGGTCAAGTTCAGCTGAGACCCACAAAGTGCCACTTTACTGAAACTCCACCGCTTGTGACTGCATTTGATCCAATTTTAGCACACTGAATCTTCGTGCTTTTTTAGGCACCACTGTTGGGAGGTATAAAAATCCAATTTGTAAATGCTTTTTCACTGTTCCTCTTTGTGTCCCTGCAGTTTGATTTTGTCACTTTAGTTTAATTCCTCCACATTCTTTCATCTGGCCTGAATTTATCCCCCTAAGGAACGCAGGGGCACATTCAGAATACACTCTAAATGTTTAAAATGTGTTTAAATGCCAGACAGGCATAGGTTTTCATTCCTATACAAGGTAAAAAATCTCAGAATACACTCTAAATGTTTAAAATATGTTTAAATGCCAGACAGGCACAGGTTTTCATTCCTATACAAGGTAAAAAATTTTCCTTCTCCTGAAAAAAGCAGATCTACTTGATCTCAGAACATTTAGTTTCTCCCTCCTCAACTACTTCAGCTAACACAGCTTGTAGCATTTCTGGTCATAAGAGACCTGAGTTTCAGGCTGTATTTCACTATCAAACAGTTTATTTCTATTACAACTCCATGTAGCCCTAAAGAAAGCCTTTCAAAGTCTCTTGGTTTCTGTAAGACAGCCATTCCAAGCAGTCCGAGCATACGATGAGAGGTAGGAGTAGCTCAGAAGATTCTCCAACGTAAGTCTGACATGAGGGAGAAGCCCCTGTTATTACATGAATAACACAAACGCACGTGTCACTACTAAACCTGGAGGATTTACCATCACTATGGTACTGCAGCCACTTTCAGTTCAAATAAACATACCATAACTATTTTTGAATGGTACGATTTGCATCCTCTGCAGTATCTCCTCGGCAGTAAAACGCATCTTATCCTACATGACTCCAGAGTTTTGTACATGTTTTTCAATATTTTGAGGCTGATAAGTTATGGAGAATGTCACAAAGATCTTTTTATTTTAAGCAGAAGACTCATAAATTCTTTTAAAAGGCTGTTTTGTTAAAGCCCAGATGAATTTTGAAAACATATTTAATATGAAAAAGCTTTCTTTAAAGTCTGACTTTCAGCAAGGAAGAACATTGTATCTTCTACTAACAACTTCCATGTTGGGCTGTGTTGCAAGACAAATTTATAAAATTTTAAAAGGCAGAGCTTAAGTTGTTCAAGCTTGATAGGAAATTAGTTCCTTGGCCACAAATAAAGGGAAAGAAATAATATTTCATTCAAATAGTGAAAAATAAAAATTGATTGCAAATCTCAAACATATCTGACCAAACCCAAGCCTCACAGACAGTGACAAAAATTACCTGAAAGGGCTTTAAAATTTATCGAAAGGTTAGAAAAAACCAAAACCAAACCCAGCTGACTGAAGGTCACGAAGAAGAAGATTTGGAAGAGGAGGAGGTCGGCAGAGATCACTGAAGCCATCCCATTTACAGCAGTTCCCACTTCAGCACCTCTGTCCTTACAGCATTCAGTCCGAAACAATGCTGACTACCTGGATGCTAACAATCACCAAAGACTGTAAAATCATTTTTAAATACATGTAACAGCAAGGATCAGAACTCAACGTGTGTCTTGATGATAATATTTCTGTATTCAAGAATAAGGACCTTCAGAGTTGTCAAAAAAAAAAAATCTGTCACACTTGGATCTAAGCACAGTGGATTTGTACCCAATACAGGTACATTGAGATTGCAGAGAACAGGCTAATGTCCTCAAATTATCCGACACAGCTAACAGTTCTCTGGATTCCAAAAGCAATTAACTCCCTGCTAATTCAACAGCAGCACTAGACAACTAACACTAACAGGTCTGTATCGTATCTTGCTTATTTGTTATTTCTTTCGCCAGCATTCGTAATGGCCTCTGACTATATAATTTACAAGTCTGTTATTATTTGAGAACATTAATCAATGTTAAAATTGTTTTTGGTCTGGTGCTTATTACACATCTACTTCTCGGAGAGAAACTTCCAAAGCAATAGATGTATTCAGGACATTGCTATGCCTGGGTCGAAAACATTGATACTGTCTAGAATTTGATATCCAAAACATTATGGTGAGTCAAGTAAACAAGAAAAGATCTGCAATTTCCAGTAAATCACAACTTACATTTTTTGTAGAAAATTTTACATCCTAAAAAAAAAAAAACCACCCATCAAGTACTGCTGTCTAAACACTTCATGCTGGTAGAGTTGCACCAAAACCTCCTTAAGGCTTCGTATGTTCTTTAATCGTTAAGTCTACTGTTCTTACCACATCACACTGGTCTTATTCATTTTCCTCTCCAAAATGCTTGCTTTCTTTAATACGCTTTTAACCTTTTACTACCATGAAAGACTAACATCATCTATTTTATTTGGCATTTATCATTCCCAGCACTTCACAGAGAAAGCCTCCGGTGAAAAAGGAAAGCAGTACTGGCTTTGCAAGACGGAGCAAACGGCCGAGAAGCCGCCAGCCAAAGTCTAGACCAGAAATCTTGCTAGGTATTTTGTATTTTGGCATTCCTTCAATGAAATTAAAATAATTAGTATTCCACACTAGTGATTTACCACCAAATGGACCAAAATTAGGAAAAAAAAAGACAAAAATATAAAACATGTATCATTCTACAGCCAAGATTTCCCTCAAAGGTTATTTTTCTAATATGAAGCCAAGAGATTCTTTAAAAAGTTAAGTACCATAAACACGGCAGGCTCCGAGGAAACTTGGATCTTAAGCAATTGGGAGCTTGAAGATTAAAACCAGCACTTCCTATTGTACCTGTAAATATTAGAGATAAAGCGAAACATTCTACAAAACCAACTTCTGAACAAATAAGCAGCCAGATCCTTCAACAGTAGCAATTTCCAGAGGATTCACAGACCATACAGAAAGCCCTGGAATTGTGGATGATCAGGCTGACAACCGAGCAAGCACTTCTGGTGGAAAGATTTCCTAACCTGCAAAAAAACCCGACAGTGAATATCCACCACCCACCTCCGGTCACAAACCTATCTAATCACAAAGCCTACTGCAAGTTCTCAGCAGCACTGTTCTTTGGTCTTCTCTGGGGAAATAAGTTGGAGCTAGATGCCTATTAGTCCATAAAAGTTACCTTAATCCCTATATTTTTAGCTGTATCTGTTTCAGTTCACCTCAGTTAACACCATTTAGGACAGGAGACATGCTGAACCTACACAGACCTCCCTCGACAGACTTTGTATCAACACAAGACAACGAACTCTGCAATGGAAAGGATTTTACCTGATCATACATCCCCTCCAGCACTTGCCTACCTGGCTGCTCATGAAGGACTTCTGAACCATTACAGACTGATGCTTGAAGACAAGACAAACGTGGTCCTGGTTTACATTAAAATGTTCATTTTCACAGCAACGCAAGGCAGACAGTTCAGGGTGGTGGCCTCAACCATCCCAGAGTTAGTGGCCCTTGTGTGTGACCCAAGCTTTTATATTCTTTAAAGGAGGAGCAGCCACTAGAGCGAGCAACCCCTTCGCTAACAGATTTTCCCTCCCTATGATGCTACCAGAACTAAGGATTTTTCTCTATTTCATTGTAATACCGTGCATATTTGTCTTACTTCACTCTTTTTAAGAAATGTATTCCAGACAGCCTTACTGCTGTTAAATAGAGTAACGTGAATACTTTGCTAACTACTATGAGAAGATCATGGTAGAGAACATTGGAGTATCTGTGCTCTGAAAGAGACTAAAGCCAGACTTAAGAGAAAAGAATGTAACAAATTCAGAATACAGAATGCCAGCGCAGACTGACGGATTGGTCTACAGAAACAGCATATTGATACTGCTGAAAAAGAAAAAAAAAAATAAATCTAGTATACTGCCTTTTTTCCTAGATTTTCAGTTTTCGCTGAAAGTTATAATCACAAGATACAAAATTACTACATCTTGCAAAGAAGTGCCAGAAACCAGTGTCCCCAGAAGCTGGAACTGGAACCATTCCAAGGAAGCAAACGCCTTCACGTAACAATGGTCAGGACCGAGTGGCCTTTTACGCAATGGCATGGCAGGGTGAGCCACCGACTTCACTTTCTGCTCAAGCAAGATATTGGAAAGTTACGTGAACATTTGCGCATAACAATTTTCAGACATTCAAAACAGGTCAGGATGCTGTTCTAACAACATAAGCAAACAATATATAACATTTTTATATATTTTTTTATATATATATACACACATATAAGGAGACATATATATATACACACACATATATATAAGGAGATATATCTATCTATCTATCTCCTTCTTCTGGTCATTGCGGCTTTCAGTCAGCAAGATCAGCCTGCAAGGTTAGCATTTGGATGGGTAACTGTTAGACCAGTACCAACAGCAGATAATGGAAGAAACTGGAAAACTCAACAGAAGAAATTTAAACATAAGTTGAAAAACTCGTACCTACATGCAATAGAAGGAAAAATAGTTTGGTTAGCTATGCGTATTTTTTTGCCCAGCAGTAGAAAGAAATACAGTATAGCCAACACCGAGGGTAAACAAAAATGTTAAAACTGTATATAAGATGGGTGAAATCATTTCAACCATCGAGAAAATTTTGCAAGCTCTGCCTGATATCTGGGATTTAAGGTGGACTCTTTTTCTTGTACATCTGTAATGAATTAAAGTTGCACAAACCAATGGAAAAAATATCTGTAAAATGTCCAGCCTTTGTACATACAGCATAGCCTAGGACATATTTCCTGGTGTACTACAAAAGCACCAAAAAAAAAAAAAATAAAAAAAAATCAGTCTTAAACGCTTTCCTTTTGCCCATTCTATGCATGGCACTTACGTCATTCGTCGTGACTACAGTAACGAGGAAGGCTGAAATTAGCACTCTCTAGAGCATCTCTACACTTGCAGGATGTCAGCAGATGTGATTGTTGAATGACAAAAAGCCAAGTGCTGAGAAATATTTGAGAATACTATAACAGTCCAGCACCAGGTAGGTATTTTTTTTTTTTAAATTAAAATATAGACCCCAAAGTCATAGCCAAGGGAATTCACTATCTCTTGAATGTGGAATTGATCTGAATGCAATTACTTTACTCCTTTTAGCTCCATTTGACTTTGAACTAAACATCAATTAGTGCACAAACATAATACTGCAAGATCTGTTAGCTCCAATACTGATTTTTCCATAAAGGATCTAAAGCAAATGTATTTGCTTTCATTTAATAGCTTTCAGCAATCACAAATATCACACATGAAAGCTCAACTTCATTTTCTGATGGTCACTTAAACCCTTAATTCTCACAATAAAACTCTCTCAGTCTTAGTTTTAAAACCCTTAAATTAGCAAACAAGACACCACATAATATATGCTATAAGCATAGGTCTTCTCTGAAAAGCTGGGACCTTCAAGTGCTTCAGCTGCGATACAAGCCATTGAGCCATGGCCAATATAAGCTAATTTGAATAATCAATATGACAACCTTATTTTTCTAATGCAAACAGGATTGATACAGTAAGGTGTCTCACTGCCACATCACAGTCATGGCCTCTTTTAACCCCTAATTAGATTTAGGCGATTATCCCTGCTCTTCCTTACAAGTGTACAGCCCGGATAAGAGATGACAAAAGCTATCTGCCACTTACTCAGCCTTTGCAGACTGCAGGTTATCCAGGGAGATACAGGGTAAGATCAGCAAACAATTGTTATTCATATCATCTACAGTTTTAAGATAGTCACAGTTTTCCATACATGCTAAGTGAAAATAGCCCAGAGCATTAGGTAAATGCAAAACGCTTAAGAACATCAGGGTTACACAGATGGAGATTCAAGGTGATGTTAGGGAATTATGCTTAATTCAAACTGGTTATCACAAAGAAAACTAGCTAGCAATGACTTTCTTTTTCAGACAGGAAACACTGAGTTTTCAATAGAGTTGTGTTCATTGCTTATTTGTGTGTAACACTGAGTATTTTACATGGCTATTTCTGTCAAAAAAAAAAAAAAAAAAAATCAAACTTAGAAACAGCAATCCCAATAGAATTACATAGCTAAACAAAGTACTAACAGACAGAGAAGATCTATTACAGAAATGTAATCACATTTCATTTACAAGAACTCTTATCTCAAGCACTTAAACATAAAATTTAAACAGTTTTCCATTTTATTGTACTCAGTATTTGAGCTAATAAGATATAAAAGTATAATCATGTTAGCAACATTTCTATTGCATTACATAAACACAGTACTAGATTAAAGGCAGACCAGGAAAAAGAAAGCATGATGTTGCATACAAAACCAAACACTTTATTCCTCCTGGCAGAAATAAGTATCACTGGTATCATGTGTGAAAATTGTCACGCTAAAATTAGATCATATGTTCACAAACTGTCTATTCCCATACTAAGGGGAAAAAAAAAAAGTATTTCCATACACATTATCCATATGTGAATATATTCAGCATGCTTTTGTAACCAAAAGAGAAGTATTCCCCTATAGTATGCTTTTACTAGCAGGCTCTGCGATCAGAGAACTGGAAGGATCATTTATCCAAGTCAGGTGCAACCCACTCATGAGTGGAGTAAAATTTTCAGAATTGTTTAAAAGACATTTGGACAGCACTTTGAAAAATCACTGAAAGGTAATATATTTTTAAAATATTGTATATACTGTGATTACACACCCCTTACCAGCAACACCCTATATTCAAGACAAAGTAGACTACAATGCCACCTCTGCACTGCTGCTTTGGGCGCTACTCTTCCTCGTTTTCTGCTCCTTCCACGTGTGGGTCAGAAGCAGCAGGGCACTGTCTTCTCCTCAGCCACCCCACCAAGAAGCCACCCTGATGTCAAAGAAATTGAACATTGTGGGGACCTCTTTTACGCAGCAAACATGAGACAATACTCATCCTAGATTTTCGTCTATGCACTAAGGCTTTTTACTTATTGCTATTGTTTATATCCATACCTTTAAACAACTTGTGATTTTATTAACTCATTTTTCCTAAAAAAGGCTCAAGATGCGGTCACCTTGAAACTGTACTACTTAACGGTTATGCAGAAACTATGGATACGTGCTTCCTCATAACACTTCTGATGCATGACCCTACATATGGTCCCTGACATTTCTCTTTCTCTGTTAAAAAAAAAAATTAACAATTTCTTGATGGGATTCCGTGCAACATTTCTGTACATTTGAGCAGCCTTTTGGAAATGCAAAATCATATCTGACTGTTACTACTTCTTTAAAAACAAAGACTATAAAGCTTTATGTGCTTGCCTAAAAATAACCACCAAATAAATATATAGATGGATGGAGCAATAACGAAAGACAATGATTAGTTTTCTACTCAGGTTATTCAAACTTGTGAGAAAATCTGTTTATGGAGAATCTTATTTTAACTTAATTCCATAAAATTCTCTTTAAATTGCAGAAAAATTACACATTGTGTTGTCTATAAATGTTTTCCATGGGTTGGATAAAAATAGTTGGTAAAAATGGCTTGGTACTGAGAAAACAGTTGGTGTGAAAAATTGTTCCTGCCCCTTTTTAGCTGTTTTTGAAGTTTGTCATTGAAGTGCTTTGCCTTCTCAAAGAACCAAACCAAAACAAAACCCAAAACCCAATAAAAAACAAGAAACAACTTATAACAATTCAGAATCTTTTCCATTCGCAATTACAAGTTACACAAGTATGGGGTTTTTCTGTCCTGAAACTTGTAGTACAGAAAAGGAAGAGAAAGCAAGCAAGTAATATCCCTTGCGATAGGACTGTTCAAGGCAAAAATTCCTTCAGTCTTAGAAACACCCCAAAAAAGCCTAATGAACCCTCCAGCAAGGAGGGGGGAAGTCTGTCCTTCCCTGCAGTCAATGGCATGGCCCCTGCTTCCCCAGAGGGGTTTGGGTTTCATCCTACCGGTTCAAGCCTCTCTGCTGCCGGCTGGTTTGCTTCCCCACGCACCTCGCCACAAACAAATGCCCCAGAGCCCCGTTTCAGGAGGAGTCACGTACGCACTGACAACCCATTTGACAAACCATCTCATGGAAAGGTGAGCGGAGGTCAGCACAATGAAAAGACCGGGAACCCAGGGCTGCAAGATCCAAACCACAGCAACTCACCTCATCTCTCAAGATAAGTATCTTGAGATAAATCCATTGTACTTCAGACACATCTGGCGGTTGCACCATACCTGCTCCAGTATCCCAGAACTCTTGCGCCAGCTCGGGTAAAGGACCTCCAGTACGAAACTCATCCTGCTAATTCACAGCATCTTCCCTCCCGTCACGCACAGAAGTCACAGCTGCTTCATAAAATTCCATTTCAAATCACTTAAGATTTTGAGTTACAGTGCAAGACTGATGAGCTCGAGATAAGCAACAATTTCTGGCAGCAGGAGACAAAGGGCCACTCGGGACATCACATGTGGTGACAGTGCCAAGGAATGAGGGATTGTCACTTTTAACCTTTTTTGATATGTTTCAGTCTTCAGATATTAACTTCAATATATAACTTCATTAAGAATATGTTATCAGCAGTTGAGGCCCACTTTGGATTGAATATATTGATCATCTTCAGAAATGTTTGCAAATCCACAAGGTGCAGCCTCCATTCAGCAGGGAGCAGTGTAGATATATTACTCAATCTTAATTCTTAGTTAAAGTGCTTAACTCTTAGGATCAGATTAGTGATAATTTTACGTTAAATTTATCAAAACCTAGGAAACTTTGTCAGAAGAAAATTTCTCACAGGGCAACTGAGAAGTACAATCTAAAAATAAGGCATTTCCATTATTCAGAATACATTACTAAGTGCAGAGTATAATTTAAAAAAATAATGATCACAAGTATATCAAATTTCAAGCATTTAAAATCTAGATCTAAACATCTAACATCAATTCAGTGAGTTATTACAGCCTGAAGGCTTAAAAAAAAGACAAAAGTAGCATACTTATAAAAAGAGAAAAAGAAGTAAGTTACTTATGGACACCCAAGAAGATAAGTAGAATGGAGCGCAGATTTCCCATTACTTGTATTCTTTTCTGCTTTCCTTCCGCTCTGTATCATGCCCACCACTGAAAAATGAAAGCTAAACTGCACTGCAAGGAAAAGCTGCCAAACAGTGAGAGCTTAAATGCAGCAATGAGAGCTAAAATACATCAGTCCAGTCTTGTACATAATGGAAAGGGGGAAAAAAAAAAAAAAACAAAACATGACCTGAGAAGAGTTGGTGGGAAGAGAAAAACATTTTAAAGTTCTTAACAGGCTGCACTAGGGAACTTTCAACACAGTGCTTCTATGATCATTTTTTTTTTTCATTTATAATTGTGCTTTAATCTGTACTTTATTGAAAACAAGCAAGCAAAACCTCCAATGTTTCCAATTAATATTGGTACAGCTATTTCTCAAGAGGAGAGATCTATTATTTAACCTTTAGAGTTAATGGAAATAGCTTTCAACAAGCTCTGGGGCCTAAAGCTTGTTTTGTTTTTTTAAACAAATTAATTGGTGGATTTTAATCTTTTGTCCTCCTCTATAGAAAACACATCTTGACCTTTTTAAACAAGATTTAATGTCTCCCACTACATATAAGCCCCTACTTTCTCTTCCATCTTCACGCTCCTGACTTAACAGAGGACCTGCCATAAATTAACTCCAGGAAGAAACTAATGCTGCAGCATTATCTAAAATTTCATAGAGAGATGGTGCCATATCAGGTTTTTTAAACACTATTTAACATGGTGAGGAAATAAAGGTTTTTACTTTCACCTCAGAATTCCTAAAAAAATGAATTAAGTAATTGCACCCAGCTGAACCTCTGCAACTGGCTGACAGCTCAGTAGGTCTCTCTCTCTATTTCAGTACAAAACCAAGATTCTTGTTGTGAAGAACAACACCCAGGTGCTTTTACAGACAATTGCTCCGATTCTTCCCGAGCCATTCGTTGTCAGTGGATGACCCAGAGTATAAATATCATTAGTGGCTGACAACTACTTATCGCCAAAATTTGATAATTTAAAAAAAAAATTAAAAATTTAAAAAAATCAGGCCCCCTCTTTTTCTGTAGCGCCTCAGTTCTCACTGTTCCCTCCCTGCCTGCCTCGGCCGGTCTGCAGGCGTGATGCACAAACCCTGGTCTGGTCCAGCCCCAGCCCCAGCCCCTCGGTACCCATCCATCCATCCCATGGATTCGCAGAGCCTCCCAAGGCACCAGCCGCCTTCACACTCCTCCCTGTGGGCTCAAAGTAAATTACCCTCTCCTTACACAGCTACCGAAAGAGCAGAGAATTTTTGTCCATGTACAAGGAGGAGAAAAGGAGGAAATAAAAAGGAAAAAAGGGAGATGGCAGAGACAGACATACGAAGCCTTCTCACTCCTCCAGCCCCTGCAGAGGTATAGGAAGCATTCCCCATCACTCTGCTAAACACTTTCCTATAAATCCATTGTGTGTATTTCTTTAATATTTTTCAAAGCACAGAGCAATGCCCACTTGACAAGAATCAATGGAAAAAAACCTTTTCCCTCTTTGACACAGCATGATCCCATTAAGCAGCCTCAAAAGATTCTGATCTGAGCAGCAAAGTCAGACCTTCCTGATCAATTCCTTAATCCATTTCGAGAGAATGGACTGATCTTGCTTTTTCGATTTCAGTCCAGGAAAAAATCATTCCCAACATAATTCACCATTAAATGGGCCTTGTCTTACAAGAACTCCAGCTGCTGGAAGCAGCTCAGGAGCAAGTCAGAATCCAGGAGAATCACCAGCACATCTAACATGCTTCCTCTGGGTCTCCCCATTTCTACCCTGAAAGTCACCCAAAGCGTTTGCCAGTCTTGTACTTCATGGATCTTTAAAGATGTTGTTTTTAATGCTATAAATAATGTAAAAATTGATGCCTGAAGTGGGAATGATTCCCATGTTTTTCCTCCAGAAAAACTTCAATTCATTAGGTTACCACTGGGGTTGCTAAAATGTAGGGGAAAAAAAAATAGGGAATAAAACCAACATGATGCTGAAGTATTGTAGTCACAATAAAAAGTGGTGCAGGTTGGAGATACTACACTCTACACATTGGCAAATTCTGCTGCAGAACTGAAGATGGTTTATGCCAAGATTGGATCAGATGCCGTGAACAGAGATGAGACAGGAAGGGTGTGTGCACCCGCTACATTCTGAACTCTCTTATGGGGAACAGACTCAGATATGCTCAAAATGGAAGATTTGGGTTGGGCAGTCTTCTCCATGGGAAGATCTGAGAACCTTCCCACTTCAACCGAAAATTATTCTAATGAAATGGTGTTGAAGTAGGAAAAATACGCTCTACTTGCTTCCTTAGTGGTGCCCTACTAAACCCATCCAATGAAGATTGCCCCACCAGCCCCAGACTGCCCTGGGTCTGACAGCAAGACACCCACCAAGGACAGGTGGTCCTTGGCACCTGCTGGAATATAGGCAAGCAGAAAGTTAGCTCACGTCACTTTTATGCTTCCAGTCTTAATTGAAAGGGATCAGAACCGCCTCATGTTTTAGGCCTTTTCCCTCCTCAAGCAGCTGCTTCTTAATGCCATCTCCTACAGCAGCAGACAAATAATGACAATGAATGAAACAGAACTATCCAAATGTTTGAGCGTTCCCGTTTTGCTTGCAGGACAGGAGAAACAATAATGCAAAGGATCAGAATTTTTAAAAAATAGGTTTGAACTAAAACATCATTTTGTAACCCTGAGGTCTTAGTACAACAGACTTCATGTTGAAAGGGCCACAGCCTCTGCCGTGAACTTAAAAGCATTCTGTAGAATCATAGCATTCATCTGCCTACCAATTCACCTATATTTTTTTTTTTCCTCTCTTTTACTTAGTAACGGTGGCTAAAACTTCTACAGTAACAAAAAGACCAAACAGATCTCCAAATGCAACTCTTGCCTATACACCCAGTGTGGGGACACAAGAGGAGAACAGACAGGGAAGGGAAGGGACTACTACTACTGCTGCTACTAGTATGAGCATCCTGCCCAGTACAGAACTAGGAGATGCCAAGGATGAAACCAGAGCCTGGAAGTAAATTTACGCCCCTTCCAGCTTTCTAAACATACATAACAGACCTGTGCAAATATATGTGTCAAAATCTAGGATAGGTTCGTCTTCCACCTTTTTATAAAGCAATCCTTAATCATGCAAATAGTTTCTTTTGATACATTTATTAACGAATTTCTTTACCAAAAATTGTTACGACGTTAATGTTCCCAAATTCTTTTACTTCACTCAACAATTTAGATCACTTCCCTTAAGTTTTTCAAATTCTTTTATAATTCCAAATAACAACAGAAAGGTCCAAAATTAGATTGGTATTAGAAACACTTTCTTCAAATAAAGTCATTCCTCCTTCCCTTCCTAATCAAAAGGAACAATCATAACATCCCTATCAGGCAAGTTCCATTCCAGAAAAAGTAATCTTTATCCAAAAAAACCAAGGTGAAACAGAGAGAGTTTAATATTTTAATGGGAAATAAAATTTTACTTTACAATAGCATGTCTTTTGGATGGGTTTTTTTACTTGCCTCTTGTTTGCTTGCTCAGAGGAGGGAGTGTTTGTTGTGTTTGTTTTGGTTTTTACCTAAATGATTGCTAGGGACTCCTCCGCTTTAGTTCCATGACAGCATGACACTGGGTACGCGGTTAGGTGATTACTGTATCTCTGCAGTTCAGTATCTGCAGGGTGTCTGAATGCCACTCTAACTACTTAAACCCAGTAAAGAGATTACAGCTCACACTAACTGGATTTTCACAGCTCCGTATCATTCAGTTTGGATTCCTCATGCACTGATTAAGAGAGGCCATCAAAACAATAGTCAGCTGCTCTCAAAGTGCAAGGTGTCTTGGTAAAAAAAAAAGAGAACTACATGTTTACATTCAGAGTGTGTGTGCATTGGTACATGCGGACAAGTGAAACACTCT
>NW_009629523.1:51144-104344 GCF_000690535.1 Cariama cristata
AGAATACTCTGTATTTAAGGAATTATTCCATTTAAAAACCCAAGATAATGCAAATTATATAGTTATAAAAGGACAATCGTGGTGGTTGGCAGTTTTAAGGATGGGATAGTTTTGAAAATTTTAAACAGCTTAAAAGAATGTGTGTCTTTGAAGATACTGCCTTGAAGTGCATTCCAAAACCTATTTCTGTAAATATGGAGAAATATAATTCCCTCAACATAGTACACGAATTTAGCAGGGAAGCTAATTTAACAAGCGTCTCTAACTGACAGTCTGAGCTCCAGAACCCAAACACAAAATTTGTATTTCTGTACTTAGTACAAAAAGTACTTAGTAAATGAAGACGAAGTTGTTACTCTGGGGGTAAAAACGATTTACTTTCTAGACTCAGTGGTTCTCTGACATCTTCGGTACAGTTGTGCTCCACAGCTTATGCACATGTAGTATCCACGCTGGCTTTTTACAGCTGTCTGGTAGTGAAAGGAAGAGAAATCATACCATATGCTGCTGTCTCAATGTCAGAGCCCATTACATAAATGGCCATCCTTTTCAGCCTTAAAAGGGGATTTTTAGCAAACCAAAAGAAAAACAAGGCCGACACAGCTCAGACGACAATAGCAACAAATCTAGGTCAAAGGCAGGTGACCCCAGAGCTGCTGCGGGCATATGGACATCTCTGGCCTTTTCAGGGGGAAGCTCTTACTCTCCTTCCCATTAGCCTTTGGCTGACTTACTATGGAAGAAATTGTACTCCTTTGGCCTTTCAGTTGCTTCCTTCCAGTTTCCAACACCTGAACGTTTTTTGCCAGCAAAGCGAACCAACTCATTTTTCTAGCACCCTTAAAATGCTCTTATGTACCGTCAGCACCCTGCGTCCTGGATACTCTCATGAATCTTTCTCTTGGGCATCTGGATGGGAAGCAGTCCAAACTACTCAATTCCTTTTCCATCACAAAATAAGAATTCTGAAAGGGCAGCTTATTACATCTACCTGCATACAACACACCTTGAAGAACCACCAGGAGTACAAGGGGACTTCGTTAGTTATCTATGTATTTGGATTCTGCCTGCAGTAATGCAAGGTATTTATAATCAGCAGGTACCACGCTATAAGCATTTTGCTAGATGTAATAACTGCAAAACCACTCTAGCACACAATCTTCATGAAAACAACATTTAATCAGTTGTAAACCTATGCATGAGGACTAAGCATGTGCTATCTATACATTTCTAGATCAGAATTCTATTAAGAGAACTCATGAGGCAGCACGAGGAGCCCTGGCCCTGAAGACCTCCATTATGGGTATGAGAACAAATAGGCTTCCTGACAAATCCATCATCTACTTCCATAGTTTCCGGACAAAAACTGCTCTCCCATTTTGTTCTGCTCTCAGATGTGCGAGCAGATCTCAGCCAACGTAAACACCAGGTTTTCTTTGCATCTGTGAAGTTTAGCATCACTTTGGAATGCGTGGAGGTCTGAGAAATAAATACTAGTAAACATGTCCACTTCATGAAAGGCTGAGAATAGCCGTAGTGTGGTATTGCTGTCCAAACAGCATCTTGAAGCACATAAAAATGCCCCTTCTGCCTATAGAGTGAGCAAGACAACCAGCAATCAACTACTGAAGGAATAAACTTTTAAAAATACAAAGACAAAATTGTAATAGAATGCAGATAGTTTTGTATTCAAAAAAAATAGAATCTAATGATCGTTTGATGGACATCTTTTCCAAAATGCTACATGATAACCCATACCACCTCAGCATTTAGACAATTTCTTCTACATTCTTCACTCATGTGCAAGGTCTCTCTCACTGTCTTTTGCCAGAGTCCTTGACGAAAGAACTGTTGTGATGCATTGCTACAAGATCAACCACTACAACAGTATTAGCCATATGATTCCACTTCTGCATGTAAAAGGGATTAAAGAGCACCAGGACATCTGCCTGGAGATCTCTCCCCATTTGCTTCTCCCCTTGAGATTCTCACTACAGAAGTCCAAACAAAATACGGAAGTTTAAGAAATTTTTACAAAAACGGTCAAGAATACTGATATTTGCTCTACAACAAGCACTTAAAGAAGTACAGGTCACATCAGTTTTTATTGCAGCTTTAAAATGTGGTGATAGAAGTTGTGTTAACACAGTGAAGGCATATGAAACTATCCTTTAGGGCAGTATGTATCTAAGATTTGAGGAGGAAGTAATATAAAGACAACAAAATTTGAATTATTCCTTTTCAATGAGATGCCTCAGACTACAATTCTTTCTGGAAGAAAAGTATCAAAAGTGCAATCTTTTTACCTGACACTACGGAGTTGATTAATTAAGACCTGCACCTCACAAGGCAGCATAATATAAACGGAGTTCTTCCACACAGGACTGGAAAACATGAGGAGCAGTAAGGCAGGGATCTGAAATAATGGTACTCTTTCTTCACAATTTCCAAAACTTATTTAACTTATTATAGAATTCTGGCTAAGAAAAAAAAATGCTAAAGTAATTTGGTTTTGTTTTTCATAAAGAAATTGAAATGTTTTCCATATAGTCAATTCTCCAGTTCAAAATAATAAGATAATCAACTGCAGAAGGTTTCCCTACCATAAGTTCTGTTGTACTTCACATTTCTACATTTGAGTCTTTCTAGAATTAACAGAGAGAAACGTTTCAAAACAGAACAGTCCGAATCGCGCATGCCGGCCAGCTGGATTTTGTTAGCGTTTGATCATACTAGAATTCTACTATGCTTCCATTTTAACTATGTTTTCAATTTTTCTCTTCATGAATGCTTATGACATAAAACAACACAAATGGGAACTGGTGTTTGTTCTTACTGGGATACTCAGTGGGGAAGCACCATAGTACAACAGCCTCTTGTACTATCTGCTGATGCTCAGCTATGGAAAGGGTGGAGAATCTACCGAGAGACTTCCTGATGACAAAAATAACGCAACGTTATTAATCCCTTCAGATTCTGAGGTTATAAACACTAAAAGCTATTCTTACTAATTACAATAGTTAGTAATTATTTAATTCATAACACAAAAAAAGATGTTTCAGGAAAAGGTGAGCTACCATGTAGTTACATTTACTCAGCTTTTTTCCTTCATGCATTGCTCCGTGTTAAATTCTGTGATAAAAGATTTATTTTTTTTTCCTTATATACAGCATTACATTACAAGTCTCCTGCCTACAGCTTATTTTAAGGCAATTTTCCTGCAAGTCATGGTAAGACATCCCTGCTTCCCACTGAGAACCTGTAGTGCTGGCAGACTGCGTAGCCACTTGCTAACACAAGCAAAGGGCAGAAGGATTGCAAGTGGAAGAAACTGAGGAACGTGAATGAGGGTTAAAGTCAGCAGCACTCATCTGCTTCTTTTCTAATGGTGGGCAAAAGGAGACTAGATTTCTCTCAAGGAAAAACTATAAATAAATTGGTCAACGAAACTGAACATTTCAGGAGTGAAACCTAGCTAACCGATGGAGACTGAAGGCAGTTCGTTTCCGTCCAAGGAACTTTCATATCAAAACGCTGAGGAGCACGCTTGCCCAAGGGCCCACCGCTGCTCCTCCGTGCTACAGGACGGACAACTGACACAGCTCTGCTTCTGTGAAAAAGCTGCTGAGGAACAGAAAGCAGAAATACTCTTCAAACCTAAACATCAAAGAAAGTGTAACTCAGTGTGTGCTCTCCAACTAGTTTAAGCAAACCCTTCTGACCAGAATAATAGTATGTCAGGCACAAACATTGCTGGAGAAAAAAAAAAAAAAGAAATAGATAGAAAGGAAAGGAAAAGCTGTAAAAATAAATAAAATAAATAGAGGAGGCATTTTGTTTTGATTTTGATGCTGGATAAATAACTCCCTTCCCATGACAATACATCTTAAAGATCCTTGAAAGCCCAGTCCGTAGGAAGTCAAAGCAATTGGCTGGCAGTTAAAGATACCTCAGGTCCGACAAAGGGGCTCAACTTGTCATAAAATTTTAGAAGTTTATTATCTGCTATTCTTCAAGAAGCTACCAAAATAAATTACTGTAATAAGTACTATCAGGCATCTTAAAACTTTATTATAACAACCTCTCAACAGCACTGACTGTAGCTATTATAAAGTCTTCATAATTTAGTCCAGACACTGAAAATATAAACACTCGGATTAAGGAAAGATTTTTCCCCTCTGACAAAAGAACAAAGACAATTCTACTGTAAGTACTCAAATCCTTTTCCAAGACAGGACTGAAGTAGTTTGGTTTCAGCATTCAGAATGCATTTGCTAATTTTAAACAGATTTTAAAGAAATTCTACAATTTTTCTACAAATCACTGTATTTAATATGGACGTATGGCCACAGAGTCTCCTATTCTTGAACAGGGCATTTTCACTAGTGACACTGTTCGTTCCACTGCGGATAAGGGTCTGTCATAATTTTGTTAGAAGCACCTCCTCTAGGATGCTTATAACTCAACAATAAAAACATCATCAGGGTTGAAACATGGCATGCAAAGTTTCAGCTCAGAAGCAATCCTTATTTATTATGTTTTGAGTCAAAACTTACAAAAGCAGTATGTTATTTTTTCTTTTGAGCTCTTAAGCTGCAAAATAAACACAGCGTACTTTCGCCATATTATCCTCATAAGCCTCTTTAAAATAAGTTCTAAACAGAATCCAAACAATCAAAAATAACTCATGAATTAGGGAACTGAGAGCAGTGCAAATTAAACAATCGTTGTAGGACCCTGAACATCAATTTATATTTGCACATTTCTGCTACTTGATAAATGTATTTTGTCATGTAAGATTTTAAAGAAAAGGTCTTAGAGCGACAAAATCAGTCTCAGTGTGACAAAATCCCATTTGTAAGTGAATAGAGATGATTGAACACAAATACCTTAGGCCAACAACTACAGAGATTATGTTTTCGAACCAGCATGTGCATAATTGGATCAGATAAACAGGAACATTTTACAGATTTTGAAAGCCACCTCTTGTCACCATGGACAGTATGGGAAGTGATAAGCCACTCGTCCTTCTTATTGTCTACTCAATTAACATAAACATGTTGCACCCCGAGGAATTGCTCCCAACCTGAATTTAAACTTGATGATTGCTGAGTGTGCATTAGACCTGATGAAGGTTTCAAGTCCTTGAAAACACGACCATTCTTCCCTATTTATACCAGTTGGTCTAAAAGAAAGATACGAATTTTCCCAGTCAACACTGCTTCTCATATAACCTTAAACTGTCAAGGCTACAGCAGCACAACTCTTAGATTAAGAGTGAAGGTTTACAAAAATTTTGTGCAGTATCACCAATACTATTCCAGACTATAGTGTCATGTTAAAAAGCATTTGGAAATGACATTAGCAATGGCAGACCCACCTCCTACCTCTCATTCTTCCCTGCTGGCATAATCCTTTTTTAGGGCCACAGTAGGAGGCAGATGAAGAAAGAGATTCTTTTGCTAAAAGCAACAGAAAAGCAGCAATAAAGAACTACAGAAGAATCAATTTTTTTAAGTCCTCTTTATATATAGGAAACTTTGTTTACAAATTTATACACCACAATAATAAACAGCAGTTGCAGATTCCTTGCACATTAGAACTATTTTCTAATAACCAAACTCTAAGAATATGTACTCATTTTGTACACTTGGAAAAAAAAACCAGAAAATTATTCTCAGTCTCCAAAAGCAGCAGCACACACAGCAGGTGAAACCCCTTGCAGACAGCAACTGAGATCCAGCACTCACAACGCACCAAAGCCAGCAACTGCCAGTACCATGGCTGTACAGAGCAGAGCCCAGCTGAGCTGGCCCAGCCCTGCTCCGAAGGAGAGCCTTACCGCAGGCAGGCAGGAGGAGGGATTGGTTACCTCCACTGAACACGGACATCACGAGCTCCTCCTTTCCTGCTAGCCCTGAGATATCACCCAACGCTGGAGCAAAAGCAGCTTTAGGTTTCCTGAAGCAGTGTTGCTGGAGCTCGAAGTCGGAGGCCGTAGCCCACCACCCACAGAAGTGGCCCACCGGTCCACGGCGCCTGCCAGGCACCTACATGGAAGGAGCCGCCACCGTGTCCTCCCCTGCAGCGTGCTGATGGAGGGACAGCACCAATGAGGCCTCAAGTGTGCGTTAGTTACAAAGAACAGGAGATTTTCTGCAATACAACATGATTACGCAATTAGGATTACAGATATTTTCAGTAAAAATGTGGGTGAACACGCATGCAAAGGGAATTTGTTATGCAGGCACAATGGTGTCTTTTGGAAGTTGAGTATCCTGGCCCTAGAAATGCTGAAAGTGATTAAACAATCACATGAATTAACTTCTTGCTAAATCATAACTGTCTGATGTGTCCTACTGGTAAACTTCTTTAAATGCACTACCATCACTCAAAGGATCCAAAACCTTTCCTTCTCTCCTTTTTTTTTTTCTAATTAAGAGTAGGGGTAAACCCTCTGCTTTCAGGCTGGAGAGTTTGTTTTACAAGAGAAATGCTTCAAAACAAAAACACAGCATTGGAAGAATGAAATATTCCTTAAATATGAATAATCTATCATGCTTTACTCTAAGGTGGTATGTTATCAACTAAATATAGTATCTTACCTACTTTTGTCAAAAATATGTGGTTTATATTGCAAAGATGACCCTAATAATTCCTAGCTTTCTCAGCAAACAGTCTTAAATGCAAGAGTTTATGTTCATATGCATGAAGCTATTAAAAAATGTAGTGCTTTAGTCCCTACTATTAAGCAAGCATTTAATTTACAATGCTAGCCTAGTCCATTGTTACGGGACCACAACGAACTGTTGTCAAAACCAAGCAGAAACAAAATGGAAAAAATGTTCAATCGATCTGTCAAAGCAAAGTTTCTCAGAATAAACAATTTTAAGATATATTTACTTGCTTATTAAAAGCCAAGTGTTTCACAGTTCTTCAGCGTAGCGCACAACCCAGTGGAAAAAACGTTCAATTGATCTGTCAAAGCAAGTTTCTCAGAATAAACAATTTTAAGATATATTTACTTGCTTATTAAAAGCCAAGTGTTTCACAGTTCTTCAGCGTAGCGCACAACCCAGCCGCGCTAGATGTATCTTTCCTTCCAGTCAAACATTTACCCTTCGCCACTGGTGAAAGGCAACAAGATCTCTTTACAACGTCTCGTCTTTTTCAATAAATTTTGCATGAAAACATGTTACCCAAGCACAAAGTTGCCTGCTGTCACATTGGAAGTATGATAAATGTTTAATGAAAACAACACCACACAGCTTGGTGTCAGACAACAGCTATCACACAGTCCTGCTTTGATCTGAACAGACACTTAAAAGGAGTTCTGAGTGCGCTGTGCACTACAGAACTCTATAACCTATATGCAAATACGAGAAAATTACCATAAATGACTTCCTACTGCATAGCGTGGAAAGAGGTAAGAAAAAAAAAAAACATGACAAGCTCCAGGAGTGTCTGACTGCTGTCAAACTCCGAGAAGTCCAATATTCCCAATTTACTTCTAATGTCATCTGCCAAGCACTGAAAAGCTCATCAACAGGCATTTATCACCCAAGTATCGTCCGCAGAACCTGCTGGGATGCTGCCAGCGCTGAGCACAGAAAATAAAACTGCAAGTGCTTTGGTTAAATGCCACTGAGAAAGGTCCCCTAGACAGAGGCGGATATATTTAAAGACCTAATGTGGAATTAAAAGGAAAAATTAAGACTACGTTTGAAAAACAAACTCTTCAGTTCTGTAATATGTGTCAAAGTATTTAAGAAGCTGTGAAACCGTTAATGTACAAATGTATCAATAGCCTTATTAAGTATCAGAAATTAAAATGATGGTCGGGTTTGATTAATGGCACAACACTTTTTTCATAACAACTGAGAAGCTGCTCTTAATTTATTCCATTAAAAATTGTCAAAACCACTTTAAAAAGTAATCCAAAACTGGACTAAGAAAGCTAGGGTGAAACTCGTAAATCTAGCAAAAGTTATTTAAAGCTAGCAAGTTTTTAGTAGGTTTTTTTCCTCCCAATTCAACATTGAACAATGATCCTTATGAAAAGAATGTTTCAATGCCAGAATTTTGCATGTTCTTAAGCTAATCAAGACTTTAAACATCAAAATTCAACAGCACACATATGCAGGTCAAAGAAAACATGTATGCAAGTTGTTGTAAAACAAGTGAATTAAAAAAAAAGCATAAATAAAAGATGAATGTAATGCTTTGATTAGCACAAAGTTTAGTGGAAAAATATTGTAGCAGTATAATTAGGTATTTAAGTAAGTCAGTACTATAAAACACTTCACTTTTGAAGCTTTCGACATCTGAAGATTACTCGCACGCAAAAGTTGCTGGTCTAAATGTTGGATTTGGGAGTGGAAAGAACTCCATTAGCGACAGAGCTTTCACAGCAGCCTGCAAGCTGTGATTTGCAGTCGTCAGGTCCACCTTGGGAACGCACCACAAGGACGTTGGACGCGGGGCACGGAGCACGCACCAGCCGCCCCCCAAAACCCAGCCTCCCCCCACCCAGTGAAAGACCTGGCCATTTTCACAAAGCCTCGAGGCACCTGATGACAAGTTTCATGTGTCACTCTGATCTAGTCCTCAAGTCATGATTTAAAAGAACCACATACCATTATTTTTAGAAACACTAAAAATATATATATATATTCCCCAGATTTAATACCACCTTAGAAGAATTCATGTTAGGAACACTTACTTATGGTGATACCTTTAAAGTATTACAGAAAACACCTCATTATATATATATATGACTAAACTGCAGTGCTAAGATGCTTGTCAAATAAGCCACCTTATAACATTTAGAAAAACTTCTCACAATCTATAGTGCATTTTTAAAAGGTCACTAATGTCCAAGACTCAGGATATAGCCTAGCTAATACTATCTTAGCAATTCATATACCATACAATAAAGAGCAAAGCTTTCAAACTGGACTGCTGTATTAAGCTTTGAAGCCAAAGAAACATGGGAGGGGAAGAAGGGTTGCTCTATTTCATTACAAGCAAATAATTGCCGCTTTCCAGTGAACATGATATATCACTTCTTAAAATAAGTCACAAATGAAGGAAAAAAGAAGGAAACAAAATGTGTGTCAGGTGCTGAAAGTCTAAAAGACAGTGCGCCCATAGGTGTCACAGGTATATAAAATAAAAATTACATTCCGGGACTGGCTGGAAGCCTGCTTTAATCTTACCTAAGGGGACGCCAGAATGAAAACCATACATATAGACCCCATTCGCATGTCAGAAAAAGCATGCTAAGTTTGTTTCATCTTAGGGGGGCAATGGTACCTGAGCCTAAGGCACCTGGAGACCTCACCAGAAAGGATCAGAAGGAACTGAAGCTTGAATCTCTTCCAAGCACAGTCTTGATGTAGAGCTCAAGTAATAATCACGCTGTTGTAACAGGAGAAAGACGTTTTGCTTACCTGTAACTTATCTTCTCTAAATACAGTACTTTCAAGAAATTAACATTTGATCAGTAAACCTGACTGTATCTAGCACCTTACTTTCCTGTTTTGCCGGGACAGAATCTTTTTCAATAGGAACAAACGATTCTTGAATAAAAACCCCACTGTCATTAGTTCAAATCTTATTTTGAAGCATATGTTTCTCTCTAGAAATTAGTGCAATTCAGCTTTACCAGTCAACGTAAATTTTTTAAAAATCAGATTGATAGGACAAAGTACATCATTATACTTCCAGGAGGACTACCATTAATTTTCCCATAACCAATCCAAACCACACAGCGAGGGCTTACTGTGGCAACCGTAGCTCCCTTCTTGATAAGCCATTGGAAATTAAACCCAACCTGTCTCATTCCTTTGATGCACAGACAAGGCTCTTCCCTTTCTATTCGGTGACCTTTTCTGATCAGTGCTGCCCATTTTTTTGTTTTAGCCCAGACTGCATACTCTCACATGATTCATTTTCATGAGGGGAAAAAAAAAATGAAACCAAGAGAAGAAAAACAGGAAATGGGACAGCCAAATGTTGGACCTGATAAACTGCTCTGGTGGAACAAAGAACACTAAAGTTTTACTTTTTTCAAATAAATAAAAATTTAATAAAAGAAAATCACTGGACTAAAACTTATTGGTAAGAACTAGACACCAGATGTCGACTACGCATTATAAAGTTTTGCAGAGCCAACAGAAAATGCTAATGCATCACAAAATGCATATTGGTCCTTATTTTATCAATTCCACTTTATTTATAACACTTCGTAATATATCAGTAGATATAGTGTGTTCTGTAAACATTACAAAGGTGTGGTAACACCTCGATACAGCACTTGTCAGTTAAACTTTCAGGAGAACAGGAAAGCCCCCAGCCATGTGCGTGCTAATTACAAAGCAAGAGCACTGGTAGAGTTCTAGTATAGAGCAACGGTCCAAAGCAATAATGCGCACAACATCACTACTGCAGTCATGGGTCATAACTAGAGAACAATATTGTTATTACAAACAGAAATAGTACTTGAAACTTGGCTTGGGAGACTGGATGAATGGAAAAGGCTGCAAGGCCCAGCAAGTGCTTTTACCTTGGAAATGCTGACAACAGTTATTCAAAAAAAGTCATACCATTTATTGATTTATTTTTTTTTATCATCTTTCCAGGCAATAAACCTCTTTCTCCCATGCACTGCAACAGAAATTCAAAGCCAAAGAAAAAGAAAAAAACGGGGGTGAACACAGTTTGAACAACTACTATGAGATTAGGAGACCAAAGCAGCAAAAGCAAACTGGTTAGTTCAGATTACTTGCAAAATGGAAGGAAGGTAAGTAGCAACGCAGTAATTGAATACAAACTAGTTAAGAACATTTCTTGCTACCTGCTTGTCATCAGCTTTATTTTGCAGACTTTTCACTGGAAATGAAATAATTCCGATAATCTGAAAGATGGATTATTTTTTTGTTTATGAATATTTAGGGTGTGCTGCTGGGACGCTTTCTAAGTTTGCATTGCTATACCTTTTAAGTGAATACAAAACTATTTCAAAGCTTGTTAGACTGCTCTTAACACCAGTTTTTTTTCACCAAGTACTGTCAGATGCTGTAAATGAGCTTCCCAACCCAAATTCAAAGCAGCTGCTACCACAATCTCCCTCCATAATGGATGAACAAATACTATATCCCTTAAAACATTTCAGATTGTAAGAACAGAAGGGTTCAGCTGTTTTGCTATGACTGTAATACAGCCTGTCTCCACGAAACAGCTAACACTTCTCCAACATTCAAAAAGTTCAGTGTTCAACCTTAAAGAATCTTCACAGTAATGGAGAACACCAAAGGACGACAACTGGATTACTATGGCAGAATTTTTTTACTCTTGAAATCTCTTGAGATGTTTACTGGGAAGACAAGATCTACTTTGGAAGAATCTAAAGTTGCCCTGATTTAAAAACCAAACACAAGCCTTTCTCCCTCACATCTACAAACATACACAAGCCAAGTGCCAGAAAATAAAATTATCATTAGATTTTATATGAGCCACAAACAAATAAAACCATTTGCTCCTTAATTAGTGCAAAAATTGCATTTTGATTCTCCACTTTAGAGGAACAGTCAAGTTCTAAATGTATGACTACCTATCTCAGATAACTGCAGTGCTGACAAACTGAAATACCTTCTTTTAAACAAAGTGAAACTATAAAGTCAACCAGCACCTGCTAATTTATATTCCATCTTCTCACAATCTGGCTTTAGGATGATCTTCATTATAGCTTTAAAGTAGTTATTGTCAATAAATACATTCCAAACATGCATGAATTTAAACTGAAAACTAGATCTGGCCCTTGATGTGTCCTGGAGTACCGGTAAGGATCTATTCCAAACAGAGGTCAGATGACTATTTTTTCCCTCTACAGGCCCGCTGCTGTTGGAGTTTCTAGAAAGGCTCTGTAGAATAACATTACTTTCAGTGCCGATCTAGACATGAGATCTAGAAATTCATTCACTTGGAGAGTCATCTACAAGAGAGTCCTCTTAGTATTTCACATCCAAATATACACCTGACAGTCATTTTTTGTGTCCATTTAGACTTGTTTCCTCATTCTTCAGAGGGAAAAAAAAATGTGAACGACAAGTTGAAAAACCAGCACCATCCTTGTGTTAGTTACAGCACAATATGCCGGGGGAAAAATAAAATACTTATTTTCTTCCTGTCTAAACTGGATTCAACTTAAAACAAACAAACAAAAAAAGCCCCACTATTTTGAGGAGGCATTACCTATCTCTGTTTACTGTCTCTTCAATGAAGACAGCTGACGGAGCAAATCAGTTTAACGCTTCCTGGTCTACTCCAGCAGTAAGTCAATTGGGTGAGCAGCGAAGTTCCAGCCAAGGCAGCAAACCCTTGGGCTGCAGCGGACCCGCATCAGTCGCAGAATCTGCTAAGACACTCGGCTGCAGAGGCAAGCTATAATAAGAGTTATAATTCTAACCATACCCACAAAAGGACATCTGACACCATGACAAGACAAAAATCCTAAATTGTAACATACACCCTCAAAAAATACCAGCAAAACCAACTTGCTACCTCCTGCTGACCACAGCCAACTACAAAAGGCCTTACAGTTACTGGAAAACAAAAAATTCTATCTTGGTGCCTTCCTCAGAAACGAGCATCAAGATAGAACAAACGAACCCTTGAATCTCCCTGCTGCCAACAGACTTACACAGGCAAAAGGCTCGCTCCATTTGTGTTGTACCATCCCTCCTTCCTATACATCTACAAACTAAGGACAGGTGAGCTTCCTTGGCCAAGGAGATCTTTTCTTTCCCATACTTTTCACCCAAAAAGAAAATACATACATAAATGATACAGAGGAAGAAAGCTGAGAGCTTGGAAGGCTTGAGGAAGCCTCATACAAAAACACAACTGTAAAACATCTTACTTGGCATCATTTTCCGGGAGCACACACAAGGCAAAGAGAAACCACACTAACTCTCTTTGTTCCTACACACAGGCATTTAAGGAAAACTGCAGGTTCCGAATTCACCGTCACTGGGGTCTATAACAGAATATTCCGTAGACAAATAATTGTGCCATAACTGCAAACTGCAATTGCATCAAAGAGCTCTGTCTTCTCCGCATATTCAAATATGTTGCTTTGCAAAGCCTTTAACAAACAATAATGTGACGCTGATACGGTCTCAATCTTCAGAATGACAAATAACTGTAAAGGGAAAAAGCTTCTCAGATCCATATTCTCTGTACAGATATACTTTGATCACTATTTGATTAAACTGAAAAACATGTCCTCGTCCCTCAGAAAACTTTATGAAGCACAGATTATATCAGCATCATCCCAAGTACATTTCATTTTCTAGTCTAATAACGCTCCAAGTAAGAAATCCCTGTACAAAGCCCACCAGTCAGTACCTGAGCTCAGAGGAAAAAGGACCGATATCATAAACTGTTTCTATTATCAATTTGTACTCTTTGTCCTAACTACCTTGGAAATCACCCAAACAGAGCACTTTGTTTTCAAATTTAGCATAAGCAGTTTTGTAAGTTATCAAAATATAAATTGCTTGCTTCCAAAAAATATCTGGGCACTTCTGTGTTCTTCCTACAGCTATCTCATATTGATCCTTCTTACAAAAGGACATAAAGTCAGGCAGTATGCTAATAGAGCTCTGCTATATACTCCAACATGATTTAAGATGTGCTTCTACACAAAGCCCAGAAAACCTCTCACATACCAAACGTTACGTGCTCAGTATGGATCCTTTTCCTAATTTTCTACTTCAATTAAAAAACCCCAAAGTTTTGGCTGGAACATCCAGGCTTTTGCTCAAGCCTTCTAGAAGTACCAAAATACATTTGAACTTAGGTAAAAAGAGTAAAAGGCATCTTGTTTGTGACTTATCAGACATCCTGCAAACACCTCAGGGGTTCTGTTTACACTGAATGCTACTGATTGCTGAAACATCCACAACAAGAAGATACAAATATCCCACATGGTTTAGTAAAATGAGGAAAGTATCCCTTGAAATGAGTGGAAGACACCAAGCCTGAAGTTCCCAGCAGTCTCAGTAATGTACTGCAAATAAGAAAAAAACATGCAAATAGCTAATCCTGAATATTTACATAATCAACGCTATAATCGTGGACAAGTAGTTAATGATACCTGAGAGACCTAGTAACTAATATCATGAAGCCATGAAACCAGGGAGGTAATTGTGAGAGATCTCCACGAACGTGGGTGGAAGATGCTACTCTAGAAATTCCCATTTAGCGTCAGTGGGAATCCACCAAAGGGAAGTTCCCGAAGTGGCACACCAGTGTCTTCCTTTTTGAAACCAATCACATAAACAGGGAAAAGATAAACATCACAGTAAAGGTTGCAGGAGATCAAGATGTATAAAGCAGAGGTAATTACATAAATTGCCTTCCCTGAAATTTGTAAAAACAATCCCAGTCATTTCAAGCAGAAATTAGGTTGACAGCTGGTTTTGAAAGGCAGTCCATCATTCACCCACAGCAAGTGCTTCTGCTGAAACTGTACTTTGAGTCATAAATGAAGCCCAATAGGAACTTCTATGACTTGGGGGGGTGGGGGGGTGAGGGGGTGGGGCTGCACTGTGAAATCCATCTTTTGGTAAGACATAGTCTTCATACTTTCCAATACTCCTCATTTTTTCCTTATATTGTGGTTATTGCATATTGGAAAAAAACATTTCTATTAATCAATTGAAGAAAGCTATTTAGCATACCTGAAATCAAGGGGAAAAAAAACATTTGCAATTTCAAACTAAATGATGGTTTAATTGTTGTCACATTGCAGAATTTTAAAATACTAAGAATCACAGTATTCAAAGATTTTAAAAAATTTCCACTTAGTTTATATAAAATATCATGTACTATCAAGCAAACTGATTACAAAAAACAACACTAAATTGCTCCCTGTTTTTATTATAGTTATATTGTTTATCATTTCACTTACCCATGCTTCGTGCCATACATCTCCTTTTCTTTTCCTTTGCCCTTCTCTTTTATTTTTTCTTTCTCTCTGCCTTTACGCCGCTCTCTTTCACGAGACCCGCTATGAGTTCTCCTATGACTGGATCTTTCACTACTTCGACTATAAGAACGTTGATGAGGTCTTGATCGTGATCTACACAAAATCCATAGTATTAAAATTCAGCAGTCATACATTTTTCACTGTCACTCTATGTTAGATTTGTTATATAGTCCAACTATTTTAAATGCATTTTTAAATCATTTAGTAATATAATACTTTTAAACAAAAACCTGCCAATTTATCAGAAGGAAAGTGAAAACACAAGCGTTGCTTCTACTCTGAAGGAAGAATGCAAAATAAATTAAACCACACTACATAGTATTCACCCATTAACAAAGTAATCTGGTATTACCAAAGTAATCTTTGAAGCTATTGGAGAAAGAAAGGAAGAAAATTTTTACTTGAACATTAAACTTTAAATTCTTAAGTTCTGATCAATTTACCTTGGCAAATAATCAAAGCATTTAGAGCTGCTACTAAGTGCTTGTATTTACATATTAAATACATTACTACTACTAACGATGTTCCAACAAAAACCAGAAGTGACATGTCCAAACCCCTGTCTTTAGCTTGCAGAGCTGACACTTGCACACAGCTTCTTAATATCACCCTCAGATTTGAAACACATTTTGCTGAAAACCTATAAATAGGCCAACCCTACAGGCCCAATAATGTAAGAAACTTCATACAGGTGCAAGGGTTTCTGCAAATATTTAGTTCTTGGTTGCAAGTTACAGCCGGCTGAACATGAGCCAGCAGTGTGCCCAGGTGGCCAAGAAGGCCAATGGCGTCCTGGCTTGTATCAGGAATGGTGTGGCCAGCAGGCCCAGGGCAGGGATCGTCCCCCTGTACTGGGCACTGGTGAGGCCGCACCTCGAGTGCTGTGTTCAGTTCTGGGCCCCTCACAACAAGACAGACCTTGAGGTGCTGGAGCGAGTCCAGAGAAGGGCAACGAAGGTGGGGAAGGGTCTGGAGCACAAGTCTGATAGGGAGCGGCTGAGGGAGCTGGGGGGGTTTGGTCTGGAGAAGAGGAGGCTGAGGGGAGACCTGATCGCTCCCTACAATGACCTGAAAGGAGGGGGTAGCCAGGTGGGGGTCGGTCTCTTCTCCCCAGTAACCAGTGATAGGACAAGAGGAAACGGCCTCAAGTTGTGCCAGGGGAGGTTTAGATGGGATAGTAGGAAGAAATTCTTCACCAAAAGGGTTGTCAGGCACTGGCCCAGGCTGCCCAGGGAGGTGGTGGAGTCCCCATCCCTGGAGGTATTCAAAAGCCGTGTAGACGTGGTGCTTAGGGACAGGGTTTAGTGGTGGGCTTGGCCGTGCTGGGTTTATGGTTGGACTCGATCTTAAAGGTCTTTTCCAACCTCAACGATTCTGTAAGTTCCTACGTGGCTACAGAACACTCTTGTCTCAATCATGTTATCCATTCCTCTGTAACAAATGTATGCTGTTACTGATATACTTGAATGAAAAAAAGATCAAGTATTACAATATGACTCTTTCTATATGTATCCAAAAAACCTTTTCATTATTCCTGAATTTCTTTTAGATGATTTTCTAAATTTTAATTTATAATTTATCATGGATCAGTACCTCTTTTCTATGGTACATGAGTAGCTACAGACAATGAATATTTAGGAAAAGAGCAGTTCAAATTTGTGTTAGTTCCTATTACAACGTGCATCTTCATAAAAGTTCTGATGGCATCTCATTTGAAAAGTTTCATTAAGTACTGAGAGGGTTGGAGGGGAAGGGCATTTTTAAAAACAGTGTAAGAAATTTATTTAGCACCTCTTGGAGTGCAAAACTCCAAAGGACTTTAAAAGCAAAATCACATACAAAAGATCAGTCAATTTTAAAGGCAACAACTGTTTAATAAAACTCAACAACAGAGTAAGCAAAAGAAAATACTACATCCAGATGAAGCTATAAATTACATTTAGGAAGAATGCTGTTATTGAGTCTGGAATTTGTCTAGCGTACGGGGGTTAACATACCTGTTCTTGCCATTGAGCCCTTCAGACTAGCACTAGAGGTCAGAACCTCCGTTTTACGTTTCATTCAGCAGATGGCATCTCTTGCAACACAATATCTCCTATTATCGGTCACACTATTAGCGCTAATACAAGAGATCAAATTACCACTTAAGTGGCGTATTATGGACTACAGAACATTTTCTGTCTCAAAATGGATTTTTGTTATGTCATCACAAATTAAAAAGGCATCTATCCATTCTTTAGTCCTCAGGTAGAGGCAATTTTGACCTAAAAGAGTATTCTGGATATTAGATCTATTTTGCGGTTGGCACAAAGACACTGGTTTTACAAGCATCGTGACCAGGCAGGCACAGATTTATGGACCACCACCCTACAGACATTTACTATTCAAACGGTAATCATGATTTCTGAGAACTCTGCAAGTAAAATGCAAAGTCAGAAGCAGTAAAAAGAACAAACCAACCAACCAACAGCCCTGTAGCAATACAAATCACCTTCATTTGATGCAAGGCCTCTCCTTACTTAAGGGTGTAGTCCTTCAAACAGAAAGAACTGAGGAATTGAAAATATTTATTGCTAGAGAGATTACTTTCTCAGCTCAAATTTGAACTTGATTTCACATCTACCTTTCGCAGGTGCAAATAACAGCAAATTCAGTTCAGATTACCTGGATACTCAAGTCCTAGATTTCTGTTCGTTCACATGTCTAAGCAGAACAAATGCCAGGTATAATTTATACACAGAAAATCAGCTTTTAAAAATTGAAGGTAGACTTGTTGCATCAAATTTGTACTAATGTAGTTAGAACAGCACTGACAAACCGGTAAACATTTTATTTACAGCAACTGTCACTGTTCTTTCATTTGCAATCTTTTGCACCCATAAAATTCATTAGCCTAGAGGGATCCCTAATCATTGTTCATCCTTTGGGTTTTACAATTATAGCAAAGAGCTGATACAGCTTCTGTTCCCTGTCCCAGCCACGCAGGTGAGGCAGGCAGACGACTATCAACGGGCTATTACAGTGAAGATCTTAACAAGAACGTTAAGTTCTACTCCGCAGAAGCCATCTCTGCAGGACACATCAGTTCAGTCAATCCTTCAGTTATCAGAGCAGTCAATCTGGGCTCTAGATCAGTCCAGAGCACAGACGCAGACAATCCAGAACTGGCTTCATGCAGAGACAGCTTCGGTTAGGTCAGACTTGTTAGCTCAGACAACAAGTTAGCACACACAGAAGGGGCTTCAGGGCAGTTCAGGTGTAAAGTCTGACTGCCTCCGCGGGCTGCAGAGCCCCAGCCTAACCCAAACTGCCTCCCCTGCCCTATTTGAGGGAATCTATAGAGGGAACAGTGCAGAAAAAAAGCTGCCAAGTGGATATAGTGCATTCTGCTGCACCTGAAGCAACTTGCAGAGTCTCTCCTATACGTTTGTTCCCCAGTAGCTAAGACGTACGCAGGGTACAGGACAGAGCAGCCAAGACAGGGGCGCTGAGGGACAGGGCCAAGCACATCCTAACGCAGCCTCTTGATGCAGCACCAGGCAAACACCAGCCACGCTGACTGGTGATGGATCTGCCCAGAGACATACCTTGACCTCCTCCGAAGATGTGTTTGCTTTAGTTTGCCATCATTGTACACGGTTCTTTGCAAATATTTAATTTTTCATTATTTGCCCTTACGGCTGCGGAGCTACAGCCCTCTCAAATAAAACTGACTTTGCCTGCTAAGTTCATTGTGTTTATTTATATTGATTGCAAGCAGTATTTATAAAGCACAGATAAAGCAACACAACCAGAAATACAGAAAGATGTACTAACCCCAGCCATGAATAGGGGTGAAGTAAATAAGGAAAACTGAGGCAAAGAAGGAAGGAACAGTCTGACATTAATGTTCCCCTCAATTCCTGAATGCTAGTGAAACTTAGATTCTGTTAATCATTTTTAAACTGGAGTAAATACTGTGCTTCCAATGTTGTACAGTTATGAATATTTTTGAAAAATCTTATCTTGTATTAACCTTTCTCCTTCACAATCTATCCAAAGTCATAGTGAAGGAGGACTATTAGAAAAAGCACTAGGCAACCACAACACATAGCTTTATTAACAAATTTAAGCTGAATCTCAACTCTTGCTTAAGTCTTCTGCTAGTGTGCAAAAAAAAAAAATCTTAGGGACTTCTCATACAAGTAGAGGCATGAAAACTTTAAAATATATTTGCTTAACTAAGTAACAGCTTAGTATATTACGAGTTAAGACATTTTGTAGTTTTACCACATTCTGATGAAACAAAGGAAGCACAGAGACTAAATACTTTATGACAATAAATAAATAAGATGGCAAAAAAAACAACCTTTGTGGTATAATTCTCCAGAACAATTTCATCATACGTGATAAAATATGTTCTGCCAGCAATACTTCTAAAACTGAACCAGAATTAACACGAAGCCAGCAATAAACCCTAGAAGAACTGCTGAGCTTAAGCAGGTAAGACCACAATCTTCTTGATCTCTGCTAGTGTGTGCACTCTTCAGAGAGCCCTCAGATCCTGTGAAGTGCTGTAGGAAATGATGATTAGCTATGATTGAAGAAAAAGCCAAAATTATAGTGATACACTGAGTGAACGCTGCATCACTTCTACAATGCATGAAACCGTACCTCTTTAGGCCATGAAAAAGGACAAGCACTGAAATGCATAAGGGCTCTGCAGTGCAAGTCTCACAGGGACAAGTGGGAACTGCAAAACACTGAAGATTAAAAAAAAGGCAATATTTTTGCCTACAAACAAGCTTTCCTTGCATTCATCAAAAAAAAACAAAATATAAGCTACAGCTTCTTTCTCCCCAAATTGAAAAGCTTAAGGAAGGGACTAACCAAAAGAATAAGCAAAGAAGAGACTCACTTTATCTTTTTAAAAATCTTAAGTGGGGAAAAAAAGCCAAGCATTTTAAACATGAGAACAAAAATCAGGTTCATGATTCAATAAAGTTAAGACAACTGAAATAAATGAAGCTAAAGAGGTTAGATTCATAGCAAGAAGGAAGCGAAAGGTATGCAACACCATATACTGAGAGGCCAAAAGTATGTATTCAGAAAGCAAAGAAATTATACAAAAACATTTAAAAAATACAAAGGGAAAGCACAGTTTCCCACAAAGTATGCTCAAGGATGTGCTGTGTTTGTATACAGGCAGATGTTACTACTCTTCCTGGGATTGTATTTATTGGAAAGTACTCCCAAAACAAACTACCACTTAAATTTTCCCTCCTACGTACAACTGTCCTAAGATCTCAATAGCTAAAACCCGCCTAATTTCCTCCAGCTCTAAGGGAAGCTCCAATCTCTCTTACATCCCAGGCTAATTAAACCCACCTGTTAATACAGTTCAAGATTTAATGCTGCAACACCAAACACAAGCTTCAACAAACCAGGCGACAAGAGGACTATTCAATGAAGAAGGCATCATGCCCCATTTAGCTTGGTCTTGTCTGAAAACCCCGGGTAACAGCAAGTGACTGTACGAACAGATACCATCCGGCAGATACCAGGATAGAATTAAGACAATAATTAAAAGCAAATCTGGAATGTTGTAAGCTTCAAGTCTTTGACTTTGTAATCCAAATAGCTTTCTTTACTTAATTTCTATGTTGTTTCTTCCCCCTCTCTCTTTTTAAAGAAAGAGGTAATGTTCAATCTCTAGCATCCAGTTTTCTCCGGCAACTGCAGAATCTGAACAACGAAACCTCAGAAATTTAGACCATGCTTTGACAACTTCAGGTAAGGCTACTGACCTTTCTTTCTCCAGTCTACCAAGGCTGCAGGTAATTAAAAATTTAAGATCAAGACCAACAACAAAAGCGATGCTTCACATTGCCTAAAATACATTTGGTATTTAGTAGCGTCATCCCCCAGCAGCACAGCCTGGGTTCACGGGGCAGAGCCTCTCGGTAACAGCAGACGAGCAAGGGCTAACCTCAAACCAGAAGGCCATTAGCAGCATCTTCATGGTGCCAGGCTTAAGCACAATGAAAATCTGCACTTTATGCAACAGAACTTCATTGTATAGTATGTTACTATTTTAATAAGATGGCTGTCTTTTTTCTTTGCCTGTAAGTCCAAAACCCTAAAAGAGTTGTTTTAAGAACACTTTACGCAAATTTCCATAAGGCCTGTGTTAAATCCAAAACAGGCAATAGGCTCTCGACAGTGGAAGATAATTTCATAAAGTGAAAATTAAAGTACAGTAAATTTACCACTCAGTGTATAACAAGCTGCAGTACATCTCCATTTATAGCATGAACCAATTCACCTGTATAGTACTATGAATTACTACTAAAATATCTTGCGATATATAGAGAACAGGAAAAAAAAATATAACTTTATGAAATGGAGCTACAAGAAGTCATCTGTGCCCAGAATTCATCAGTAAACAAGAAGAAAAGTCTACAGACCAAGCAAAGAATACAGATTTTCTACTTTATTACTGTTGAAAAAATAAAACCAACCCCGATTATTCATATTAAAGCAAGTACCAAAGCGTTCAAACTCTAGAACTACTGGAGGAAAAAAAATCAAGCTGGAGAGTAGACTGCCAGCACGCACACCCCCTTCCCCCCAAACCAACACACACAAAACACCCACCCACCATGCCAAAGGTTAAGTCATTTAGTCAAGTTCAAAGATCTTCAAAGAGTTCTTAGATCCAGATAAGCCCATATGTTACCAAAATTCTGTGAAAAGCTATTACTTTCCAATCTGCTTTTCATGTCTAAGTTACAGAACACACAGATGCTTGGCATCACTCAGTATCCCTAAATTCTCACACCAGATAATCAAGGCTCACCAACAACTTTCCTATCTAAAATCCTAAGAAACGTCTTTATTCCATCAACACTTAGTCCACTTGTAAAAATTGAAAGTATCCATAAAAGCCCATTCAGTTACTGCACAATAAGTGTTAATTTGCTAATTTCTTCACAGGTAATCAATTAAAATGTAAAATATTGGATAAAATTAGTTGCACTAAATTTAACAGCTGCTCCATAAGCATAATTAGTTTCACAAGGGCCATATGTATTCTGAACAGAGACAGAGTTGAAACAAATAAGCAGATTTTAAAACAAGTTTGAGGAAATCTGCATTTAATTAGCAGGTGGGCACTACAACTGCATAATGTTTTTATACATTTATATTTATGAAGTGACAGAAGATCTAAAGGCTTTTTAAAATGGCGTTTATTGTTTGAATGGGAACTGGTTTGCTGCATGCTAAAGTGATTTAAATCCTTATAGCTCTGCTTTGAAAAAATCATAAATGGTGAAAGAAAACATGTGGAAAACTGTAAAACTAGAAAGAATTTGCGACAAAAAGCAGATACACATACCATAACCAAAAGGAAACTACACTTAATTAAACGTACACTACATCTGGAATATCAGCCTAATAAAACGTGAAACTATTAATTTTCATTGTTCTAAAGGAAATGAGGTCAGTGTCGTTTAGTATTTCCCCAATTATATTGCACTAAAGCGTTGAACTATATCTTATAGGTACAATCTAATCTTTCCAAAACACTACAATTTGAAAACAGTCACTGAGATAGACTTTTTTAAATGGAAAGAGGAATTAGAGCACAAAACCAAGACAGCTCAAACAGAAGAAAAGAAGTGCTCTTTCAATTAAGGTAAGTTTGGGGAAAAAATAAGCTATTGTGTTGGCAAACAGCAACCACCACTCAAATGAAAGTTTCTGAGATGTCAAGTTCTTCCCTGGCATTCTTCTAAGTTTCTCAGAGCTGATACAATCCTTATTAGATTATTATTAGCTCAATAGCTGCAAATAAAACCCAACAAATTCATGCCTCTAATACTTTAGCAATAAATCAAAAGTCTGGGAAAGAACAATGAAACACAACTGCATTGCATCAAACCTGGATATTCATATTGGTAATAAAGACATAGTGCAAATGCACAACTAATTGCAGCAAAATGACATATTCTCTTTCAAAGTGTATTAAGAGAAAGTTTCTTGTTTAACTCAACTTCACTACCAGGAAAAAAAAAGGAGGGGAAAAAAAAATAATAATAATAAAAAAAAAAAATATCACAGTACAAGTTCTTGGGGAAGGTAAAATAATTTCAAGCATCAATTGCAGTTGTTCAGAGTGTAGAAATTATTAATACTATACGTATATTTTCAATGTGAATATGGCTACCTCTATAAAACATTTCAGGTCACTATTAGTTTGCAATTTTAAAATGCATGCATTGAGGAAGTTAAATATAGACTATATGTATGATAATATGGTTTGTTTATTTATTGTTAAATATCAGGTGAGTGAAAATGAAAATAGGCAGAGGCAGAGTCAGCTTTTAAGTCCAAAATGAAATTGGCGCTAAGAGGAAGAAGAAGTTTTTTCAAGCCAGCAGTTTAGACAGTTGGCAAGTGACAAAACAGAGGGATATTAAAGATAGCAACAATATCATCCACAGTGCCAGAGAAACACAAGATGAAATATAAACAATCACTGGGACAATCAAGAACCCTGTTCGTGGACTGAGAAAATGGATTCACAAGATACAGGCATCAACTTAGTCCAGCAATAAACAATTCTGCACCTATAACTTACGTTAATGATAATCAAACATTTGAGGAAATAATACTCAAAATTCCAGTAAGTTGTAATAAAAAAAAAAAAAGGTAGTTACTGAAAACTTGGTGTGAACAGTACATAAATGCAGCCAGAGAGGTGAACAGATAGAGAAGACACTACTTTAAGTTTCATTTATTCTCAAGCAGCCTGTTTGTTACAAATCTAGTTCTGCAGACTAGAACCTTCTGGTCTACCTCCTCTCACTTCCAAAGCAGACTAAAGCGCCTTCTTTGCCACAACGCCTTGACTATCCTACAAAGAGCCTGCTTACAGTAGCTGAAAGTCTCTAGACCCAGTGCCGACAACAGCATCCTATCTCTGCATCAGCACATCCACATCACCACAAAGGCGTTGGAAAACCTACAGGAGACCAACACCTGTGTGAAAAAGAACTGATTCCAGAAATACATAAAGTTTACTTAAGCTGAGCTTTTGTGTCAGCAGCCCATTGCTCCAAGACTTGCTTCTCGTGGAGTTTGGGCAGAACTCCTTGCCTAAGGAACGAGTGGTAGAAGAGAAGCTGACTACAACCCTACCAGCTGCAGGAGCACTTTGACAAAGGCCTTCATGGAAAACTAAAACTAGAAAATAGACTTTACTAAATATTATCTGAAAACCAGACATATAAATCATAGATTAAACAGCTGCTATTCAAGCATGGAGATAAACCATTTGGTTTTGTTGATGTGTTTTTACAAAATGCCTAACAAATCTACTTACACTAACCTGTATGTAGCTATAACTTGCTTCCTCCATCAAATGGCTCACTTGAGGAGCATTTCCTTGCATGCAGAAGTGTGATGTCCTCGAGAAGGCCAGATGCACATTACAGATATGTACGTAAGGACATAAACTAACTGCAGTGTTATTGCATACGCATTATTTTTGCATTCGGCACAGAAAACTATATACACACTATTTTTCAACAAGCTTTTTTATGCAGGGGCAAGATTGTGGGAGCAGCTGTGGCCAAAATAAGTGTAATGAAGTGTGCTGGCTGGGACATAGGAGGGGAGAACAGCTGTGTGAACAGGTCCCACCGATCTACTGGAATTGTGAACCGCGCCACTCCCCTCGTGATGGCAGGAGGGGATTCTCTCCCCACTTTATTCCTTTAGCTTATACAGAGGTCACTAATTGCCCTAGGCATAACTGGTCCAAAGGAGCTGAGGATCTTTGGCCTCCTCTTTATTGGGGAGAAACATGTTGTGTCATTCATTTCTCTTGTTAATCTGCATGAAGACCCTGAACTGCCTTTCTTTGCTAAGATTTCACCTCAAATTAGGACTGTCAGTTTAAGAATACACCTGTTTTTACATGAAGTGAATTTCTCTCGCATCTTTCTTTTCTTAGAGACTGCCTCAAAACAGGACTTTTTTTTCTAACCCTACATTTATGTAGCCATGTCATGACTGAGCAGAAGAGACTAGAATTTAACTTTAATAACCTTTAGGTAATAAAATAACAAAGAAACAGAAGTTAGTACACTGTCTTGTCTATTAAATAAGTTAAGAAAAAAGCCACCCCTCCAATTCCCTGTCCTTTCTCATTCAAAGCAGTTCTAGCAGCCTTGGAAGTTCTAGACTTCAAGAGCATAAAAACACATACACCTACACAAAGGTACACAATACCCACCTGCACATACACTATATATAATCTTCCATATAAAACCACAGTTAAGGCTGATAAAAGAAATAATTATTATTCCAGTAATCTGTTAACAAAACAAACCAAAAAAGCTCAAATGAGTTGAGAATATCCAGCTCGTCTTCCACTCATACAAGAGTTTAAAAGCTACCCAACCACAAGGCGAGGCAAAAGCAAAACAGTTGTTGGTTTGCCACACAAAGGTATCAGCAAGAAGGATTCCTTCCTTCCTCTCCTAAACGAATTCCAGAGCTGCCACTGCTTAGGTTGAAGAAAAAGCAACCAGAAACAAATGGGCTGTATGAAACTTCTGTTCCTTTAGATTGTATGATCCTGTAGGAAAGACATTTTATGTATTTTTTACATTCTTTTAAAAAAAATTAATAGGGAAACTTGAATTCTATATGAATGAATAAGGTAACATATTCTATTAGCAAGTAAATTCAGCAGACTTCGTAATTAATTTATACATACACATGCAGTTATTCTCTTCCTGATACAGCTGGAATCTATTTTAAAAAACAAGCGTCCAGCTTACTTTCAGGGCTCTCAATAAATACACCAAATTATTCGTTTCTACATCATGCAGGCATTAGTGACTCTGCATCTGCTATGACAGGAAGATCTGGATGTATCACACAGCAATGAAAAAGGGTCAAATTCATTTTCCAGATGGAATCACCAGCCAGGTAATTATTTGTTGTAAATTTGACAGCACCTCCTATGTTAAAATGCTAAGGAACATAAATGAGAGATTTCAAGGTTGAATTTTTCATTTCCCTGGTGCCTCTGAGAAGTTCAAATTAGTTACAAGTAAGTGTTACTCTTCTGCCTCTCTTTGAGAAGCCCACTGTTTTATTTTTTGTGTTTGTACAACATCTAAGATTGAGGTCCCAATCATGGTTCGAGCTCAAAGATGCTACAATATTTATGTATACTTACATCCACAGAGAGATATTAGACAGCTGAACGAAATTACCTAAACAGATGCTTGAAATCAACCCAACCTAGAGCATTACAGCACCATTGTTGGCAACATGAGGTACTCAGCCCAGTCAGAACTGCCAGCACGGATCCAAAACTGAACCAACAGAAAAAAAAAAAACACATCTCAACATCTCTCATTCTTCAACACTGCAGCAAGTTGCAGCACCATTTAAAAGGAAAAAAAAAACCCTGCTTAAAGACAAGATTAAAGTATATGCACACACCTAATTTAAAAGACTGGAACTATTGAGACGGACTTGACTCACACGATGAACAAACGATGCTTTGGAAATACCCGGATGAAAAGTCGTGTGTCTACTTTTACTTGACTGGTAACAAATTAAACCATTACTCTGTGCTCACCAGACATTTGGGGTTTAAATTTTACGAGATGTAAAAAGTTTGAGGTATTCCACCTATACTTTTTACCACAATAGGTTTATGAGGCATATAGAAAGACATTTAGAATACCATCTTGTTTTCCCAAGTTAAAAAATACTTAACATATTTAGTTAAAATAGCTGTAACTTGACTATAGTAACAAGTCTCTGAAAATGAAGTCATAAAAGGGCTTTAGAAACTCCTGAAGCGCACACACAAAAAAAAAACCCACAAAAATGTATCATGCCATACTGTCAAAATCTTTTGAAGACACAACATAAACCGTTTGATTATTTTATTACTATTTTCCAATACACATTCTATAAATACAAAGATAATCTTCTAACTTGCATGCAAGTTAGATGCATTTTACTTTAATATTTTGTAGTTTACAAAGTAGAGAGAAGAAAGCATGGTCTTTTTTTAATATTCTCCTAGACAATTCTTGAACAATTTATTTGCTGGAGACTGATGAAGCATATATAGTTTACAGGTTTATCGGCCGCAAAAGCTACTTTACTGGAAGTTATCACCTATAGCCCCGTTGCATCTTCCCCAACCCCCAACTCTAATTACTAATTAAAAATTCCAAGGAAGGGGGCAGGGAAGAAACTCTGCACATTTCACTTAGTATTCTAAAAGAAAAAAAAAAAAAAGGCATTTTCATCATGGAGCCTGTAATTGTTCAATAAAATACTGTAAAACAAAACATTCCAAAAAGAGAAACAACAAAATCTGGATTGTTAAAAAAAAAACCCAAAACTAACAAACATAAAGCAACAAAGCTACTTGATTATTATACTTCAAAAAGTATGATGACTGTTCTGATAAACTGATGATCCCAATCACAAACTGACTGACATTAGTCCCAATTTAAATGTGTAATAAAGATAAATCGCAATGTAATTTCTACATACCTATGCCTTTTTTAAAGAAAAGATTCTCAGTTTTACCACAGAATTTTCTTCCAAGCTTTGCTTTTTATTTAAAACATAACATAACAAAACCTCACAAAACCACAGCAAAACCATGAAATAATTACAGACCGGCATCGCATAGCCTCCCTGAATCTGCAAGAAGCCTGCAACAGCAGCTATTACGTACTACACTCATCTCAATTTTGAAACCTGAAGGCAAGAATTAAAGTGTAAACTGTATTACTTCCATCACTGAGAATATTACCAAAATTATGCAGTTAAGCCAACTCAAAAAAATAAAACGCTACCTATTGTGTCCCTCAAAACCTTCAACAATTCTCTTCCCAACAGCTACATCGCCACTCCCAGAATACGAACACCTTCACAGGGGAGGCGGAGGGGAGGGAATAGGAACATAATGAGACTTCAGAACTGAAAGCGTAACAGAAATTAAACTAACAATGTACTAAGCAAGGAAAACTTGCCTGCCACCCCTCCGCCACCTTCAAGTGCCTCTTTGGCAGTCCTTGATGTCACCACGCCTGCAACGACAGCGCTAGCTGCCTGGGGTTCGTTGTGCTGGCAGACGGTTTACTGTTGTATATTTTTCATGTCTCTCCCACTTTGTTTTTTCCCCACACCTATTGTTTCCTGCTCCTAATCAAACTGCCAAGTCTTTGGGGCTGAAATTCTGTTTTGAATCCTCATTGATACTGCAGACAGCACACTTAGGAACTTGATCCCTGTCTGGCACTTTCCTATTATAAGTAACATAAGGGCACATTGACTAACCACAGCAATGAAGATATTACCATTCCTCAGATGAGATAATAGCATCTCTAACAATCTATTGTACTTCACAGTTGCAACGTACTACAAACTTGATAACTTTGGTTTCCAAGCTTCAGCTTCATAAGATGCACCAATCTTAGGATTGTATCCGCTTACTGTAAGATACATTCTGAAATAAGGTCAAGACTTCACTGTATTATTCAGATAATTCGATCTTTTTAATTTAGCTGAAGCATGGGAATACTCCATAATTCAGACACTTTACCACAGTCTTCAGGAAAGCCTTCATCAAAATACTCGAGATCTTACTTTATCCTGTTCCCGGATCCGCAACATTTAGACTTCTCATGCTCCTGGCAGGCAGGGGTGAGTAACAACCCATCCTAACAAGCCCTAATTATCACCCCTCTGCCTAAGTGCCTCGATTGACTTGGGCTTAAGATTAGAGTTGCACTCTAATGCACTTTTGCAGCCTGCAGCTAGAAATCTGTTGATACACTCTGATTTTAGGAAATACTTGCTCATTGGGTCTAGCAGATAGGACAATCAAAGGTCTAAGGCATGTAACTGTGCAGATATTTTGTCTTTATCCAGTAAATCAGATACAAGTAAGGACCCCAGCAGGATAGGTCGCTGTTTTTTCTCCTCGGTGAGTGGCTGAGCCCTCTAACAGCACCAATAGACACACTTCCCTTTCTTCGTATTCACGTGGATCCTACTGTCTACCTCGGTTTGATTTACAGGGTTTTCACAAGTAAATTTAACAGTAGACTGGAATCATGAAAAAGAGGACCCTTACATTCTGATTTGATAGTTAAAATTCTTGATGTCAGAGACTTACGGAAGAATAACCAGCGGACTTGAAATTAATAATGGAGAATAAACAGATAATAATTTAAATTGAAAGCTTGCTTGAAATTCACCTACATTTCCCATTTCTGACACATTTCCTCTTTGCTCTTCCAATGCCCTATCCAGCAGCTGTTATTTGCCCACCCATTGGAAAGTAAGATACAAAGTAATGTTACGAACAAAAAAACACATAAATTTTCAGTATATTCACACTTTTGAGGAATGGACAGTTTTAAAAAGAAAAAAAAAACACCTTTGAACTTCTCACAGGCAAACAAATAAAGCAAAAGATTCAGGGCAAGAATAGCATTAACAACTTTGTTCGTTTGCTCTATCACTTGTTTGTAAGTCATAGCATATAGCAGCACAACATCGGACAGAGTGGAGCACAAGAAGCAGCAGTGGGAAATAATACCATTTGGTCATTTGCAACTCATTTTCAGAGGGGAAAAAACAAACAAAGAGTTATTTAAGATTCCGTAATTCAAACCTTAAAGAAAGCAAAATGATATTGATACCTTGGCAACAAGTCTATCCTTGACTGGACAGCTTGGCCTTAGGGGGTCTCCAGCCAAGACAAAGCAAAGGGAGATGAGCTAGGAGTAAGGGAGGACACAGACTGACATAGCCCGTAGTGCCACTTTTGGAAGTCATAGCTGAAGAGCAACATGACATTTGCCTACATTAATCTGATTACTCTAACTTGTGGAAGGGGCATGACTAATTTGCTCAGTGTGTGAAATTTTATACTTTTTTATTTATTGTTTCTGTTTAGCCATCTACTTGAAAAATATGAAATTTTCTCTTCTCTGGTTTATCAGGAGACTCAGGTCTGGATATATTTTGGAAGCTCTCAGCAGAAAGGGAACAGCTCTACTTAAAATAAAACCCAGTTGTTTATTATTAAATTCTTTTGTAATTTGCATTTTATTTTAAAATATGCTAAAAAAAAAGATTTATAAAATCTTGACAAAAGATCCTTTCTCATCATATTTTCTTGGTTTGTAGTCCTCAGCTGCCATAACAGTACAATCTTTAATTGTACACCATATTTTTGTTATAGGATAAAGCATCTTTACTTAAACCGTTAAACTACAGTGCATTGAAGAGTTCACAAAAGATGAATGACTTCTAGCTAGCAAAAATTGTATTTTGTTAGTCAAAAATGATACAAATATATAAACTACATGTCAATGAAAACAGGTCAGTCATATTTTCTCCCAACACAGAGAAAAAAAAAAAATTTATCTAGACCATATTTGCTGTGAATTTCACACGGCTGGGTAGTCTGCAGAGAAATAGCACATCATCAATACAAGGTAGTAAATTCAAGTTACACTAGAAAAGATGACTGCTTTAAGACAGAGAACAGTCCAGAGGAATGGAAAGCACTGGCCAAAGCTGCCCACAGTTTCAAAGCACACTGAAGGTCCCTGACAGCAGTACTCTAACAAAGCCCCGTGGAATACCAGCTGATCTTCCAAAACAAATCCCAAAACTACGGCAGAAAGGACCTCCTGCCTTCAGGGAAAAGGACATTCGGTACAAGGAGGGACTTGATAGCGCAAGGTTGGCGATGGGATCCACTCAGAACCCCAAATTCAACACAAACATGTTGATGTTGAAATCTGGTAATCACATAAATGTATGTTTAAAGTTCCCACTGTGAATAGTTTTATAACTAACATGATAGCTATACTTATGTGATTCCCATTGCACTGCTCTATTACATCGAGAAAAAAAAACAAAACAAAACACAAACCAACCACTCATCAGCATTTAAAATTTTTGACTAATACCAGAATCTCCAATATAACCAATCAGAAAATTCAAAGTCAGATTAAAACTGCCACTCTAAAGTGTATTTGTTGTGCCACTCTAAAATGTATTTCCTAGTAATAGTTTTGATAATCTACACAGCAGCGTTTCCATTACCACATATTTGATGGGACTTCATAAAATAAAATTCCTACTGGAGTATCAATAAGAAAGGCTATTTGTATTTTATGTAGTTTTTCTGTCTTGTATATTCGTTTACAGAAGTGATTTCTTCTCAAAGATTACCATTACAAAAGTCTTAAAATTAAAACCATTTTTAAAATTTTGAAAGAATTCTACATCTTTCCTTAAGGATTAGTTTATATTTTAGTTTATGCTACCACAAATCACATACTTTAACCTCTTATCTGTTATTTGAACTAGTATTTCATGAGTAAATAACATTTTTTGCTTCGTAAAAATGAATAACTATTTTCAATCAATCTTACACTTTACCCGTAATCTGAACAAGAATTTTTTCAACTTATGTTTTAACACTAAATTACTAGAACCACATTTTTTGTGGCAAAAATGGCAAGGCTGACCTTTATTTTATTAGCCTACAATTTGCTCACCAGTGTTTTCTTAAGCTATATGAATGGCTTATGTACGTTGACAACATCCCACAGATGGTTATGATTATGTTCAACAGGACAACCCACTCACTGAAAACTTTCACAGACGCTTACCTAATGGGATGTCACATTAAATCTGACACAGTGAGATAAAATAACTACATACTAATTACAACATCTCAAAAAGGTCATTTTCAAATGATAGTCACAACATTTCTAATGTAATTATTGACAGAACGGGTGCACTAACATTCGTGTAAGAATGAGTTTTTAAACAAGCGTGATTATTACATAGCTTCCTTCTGCCAGAAGATGTCCTTGAATATACAGAGCTGTCAACATCTTGGAAATAGATGCCCCTAACTACAAAACTCTGGTAAACGTCAGAATTCGATTTGACTACTACTTGCTTCCTCTCTTAATGCTTAATGACTAATTCCTCAGAGATACCCTTAAAAGCCCTAAAATGTTGTCCTTGGGTAGAAACTTTCACTCAGCAATCAATCGGGAGCAAATTAGATGATTGTGTTGAAATGTACTGCACTGTTTAAGCTAACAAATGAATGAAGAAAGGTAGTATATCGGAACATATGCCACTACACTGAAGTTGCTAAAAGGGTCTGTTGGAAGAATATTTGGTTTCCAGTGAAGCTAATATGCTATAAGAAGGGACAGTGATGAAAGAATACCAAGTCATATGGAAATCCAAATATAGTGACAGACACAATTATTTTACTAATTGCTAATGAATACAGTCAAGTGGCTTCAAAAAGCAAAACTTTGCTTGGACTACTTCAGGTTTTGACCTCTGCATGAGCAAATGCATTTCAAACTGAAGCCCACCAAAATTGATTAACGGCGCCAGCCAAGGCCAGCGTGTAGTTGAAGCTTTTTTCCATCTATCACATGGCCCCAAGGATAGTTAAATGAACCTTAAAATGGCTACAAACAGCTCAATGACTACACAGACTCCTGCCAATTAGAAATAATTAGGCAGTCATTTTGGTGGTAAGTCTTTTTAAGTGCATACATAATGATGCAATGATGCTTATTAGCAATCTCATATGAGCTATGCTCAAACAGCCTGGAATAATTATGCAACTATCACAAAGCCTTGCACATCTCTGTACTTCACCTTAATGCATTTAAAAATCCACTTCATTACCTCCAGTAATTAATCCTCCATTAATTGCAGGAAAAGCCCAGTTTACAGTGCTTCGTTTCTAATTATCTTATAAATAGTTATGGTTCTAATTAATGTGTTCATTAAGCTGAATATCCTTCTCAAAGCCATGCTCAGAGCAAAGGTTCTGCTTTTGAGAGAAAAAGCCTAACTAGCCATAAGGTGAGGCCATTTTGGTTGTATTTGCTTTTATTTTAGTATATTCAACCTCCTAATTGGCATTTAAAATCTAATTTGGACGAACTTCAAGAAGACTACATAGTAGAAAAATAGGGAAAGGATTTTCTTTTTTTTTTTTTTTTTTACCCATTCTCCAATCAAGAAGCTTAGAGCTTTAACAGGAAAACTTTTAGCATATCTTTTTGATATAGACGGGTAACGGATTTTCAGTGCTATGCCACAGATTAATTTAAATTCTATTACAATTTAGCTTACCCCTGCATGTTTCCATATAAGAGAAGCAAGATCTATAGGAGAAAAATAGATATCTAACTGTATATGCATAATTTTAAAAAACTACTACTGCCCGTGCCTTCATTTCTAGTATATAAATCAGCGGTACAGAATCACAAAAAAATTGAAATCAGTTATTTGAGCTAGGCGTAATATAACCCTTTAAAGCCAAGGAGAGTTTTTCAGTTTGCCTTACCAGGAGCTGATACGATCCTATGAAAACCGCAACTAAAGAATACCTTAAAATAATATTTATGGATAAGAAAACTCCATATTGAAAGCATATGTTTCACAGTATTTTGGAGGTACGCATATAAGAACTTGCAGCAAACTTAAAGATTCAAAAGGAAAAAATTCTACAAAAGTACAATCAAAATATTTGTTACAATTAATATTGAGGTATAGATATTAACTTCCGGTCTTTTCCTAGATTTTAATGTTAAAAAAATATACATTGTATTTAAATATATATCTCTCCAGTTACACTATGCAAAAACAAATAGAAATTTTCACATTTTTTCCTTATGTGATCACATATTTAACATAAAATATTTTCCTCAGATAATTACTTAAATGCTATTTTAACAGTAAAAGGACAAAGGCTCTACATATGCCTGAAATTATCAAATTTTTTTTTGGCAATCTTCTCTTCCTGTAACATCACACCTTAGTAAGATTAGGAGTCATTGAAGTCAAGTGCAGCTTTACATCGACTCCAACAGGGCCAAAGTTTTATAGCAATAAACCCATATTAGGACCAGATGAAGCGTTCTCATCTATATATATTCTTGCTCTTGCATTTCAGGGAGACATGGTGCCTTGCCTTAGAAACTGGCAACATTCCCTGTCTGCAGTGCCTTACTCTAGCTTTAAGATTGCCTCTCACCTGATCTCAACTTCAATGACCCAGGCTTGACCCTTTTTTCACCAACCTACACCCTCCACACGTGGGCATCTCACCCTGTTCTCTTGCTCCTCGCTAGAAGAGAGCAAAGGAGAGAGCTTCCAGACGGATCAGCGCCCTGAACTACCCCGAAGCATAGATGTGGGAGGAAAAGAACAGGCACTGAAGGATGAAGGGACAGTCAGGACAGTGTCACAGCACCGCAATTTTAATCAGCTTAGTCTGGCATGACCTCACTCCCAAAGCACACTTTGGTCATAATATCAAACAAAACTGGCAGCTGCCTATCTGGATCTTTGAAGTACAATTGATTTATATGGGATAAAAATTGTTTGTACAAAGGTCCCAAAAATACTGTATGCGGCAGGGGCTGTCCTACTCACAAAGACAGCAACGCCCTGCTACTGAGCAACGGTTTCAGCCGAAATCTTGGACAAACACAGTGACCAAAGAATTCCAGGGCACATATGCCGATTTATACAGCAGAGAGATCATCTCTAAAAACCAAAACAACAACAACAATCTTCTAAAGCAAGAGTCAGCAACTACCATCTCTGCCACAAAGATGGATTTTGAATGGCATACAGTGCAGCTAGGAGCAAAGAACCGTAAGACCTTGAGAAAAATAGCTAAGAAAGGCAGTGGTGCCCAGGTCTTTGCTCCCACGAAGCTCCAGACTAGCTTCCAGCCACAGAGGCAAGACATTACTGATGAACAACGTCTTATCTCTCTGGTCATTAATTTCTCCCAGCACCTGATATATTTCTAGCAACATATTTAACCTCTAGTTTGATAAAAGCATAGCATCAGGCACAGCCTACTTCAAATGTTGCTAACCCCGGGTGCAAGGTGGCTGGCTATAGGAACAACAGTCTTGTTGTAACTGCCCCTCTTGTAACTTCAATAAAATAACACAAAAGTAATACACAAAGATAATTGAGAAGGACTATGGTAACTAATCTATTAATATGTAAACACAGCAAGGAATGTGTGGAAGAAACAGTAATCCATCATTAAAACTATGGTGAACAGGGAGGCTGAATTAGGCACGTACAACTTCAGCAAGGTTGACTTCAGGTACATTCAACAAAATTCAGGTTGAATTTTTGAAATACACAGGTTGACAGCTACTTGTATTCTACCGTTACAGAGTAACTGTTACTCTTGCTAAGGTTTTTTACATCTGATGAGTCTCCTAGAAAAGATACAGTAAAACACTTTTTCAACAGAAATACATGTTTTTCGCCTGCATCTTTTTAAACTAGATTCTGTTACTGTTATATGTTATTAGAATTAGAAAGAAAGATGGGAATAATGTAAACAGTAAAATATTTCTACTAAATTCTACAATTTTGTGTTTCATATTTTGATAATCTCATTCTAGAAACTAACACCGGAAACAGCAGCAATTTACATAGCAAACAATGAGAGTCTTGTACCACCAATGCATCTTTCAGACATCTGCTATATGTTGGTTTGCATAGCTGCCTCTAGAAACATGAGCTCTGCAGCAAAAAATAACAGATTCTATTTCACAGCCAGAGCTTTGGCAGTAGAGAAAAAGAAGAATAAAAAAAAAAAAACCACCACCAAAAAAACACAAAACACCAAAACAAAACTAAAAATACATAGTAGTTTAGAATGTAGACACATTGAAATCAAAGAGCCAAATCTCCACTAAGGGGAATCATATTCTTCTTCTTGTCTTCCTTTTCCCAAACAGAAAACTGAAGCATAAAGAAAAGAACAACTCAAAAAAACCACCAATTTGCAAATACACCCTTTCCCAAAGGGAGAAATAAAAGGTTTTAGAAAAATAAGCAGCTACACTTAAACCACGTTCTGTGTGCATAACACCTGGACTGCTTTAGAAAAAAAGTTTACATGTAATTACACTCAATACTTAGCTCTAAATGAACAGTACTTATGCATTCATGTCTTTTTTAAGGCTCTTTTTTTTTTATATACCAATGAAAGGCATCAAAGCAACTGTCACTAGAAGCTATCTGGCCTTATTGATAACTTAAGGGCCCTTGGCGTTGCCTTATGAAGTTTAATTTCCCAAAGCGGTCAATTAGATCTCGGTAATGTGCTCATTGGTGGGTTATTGCTCTAGGATATCTTCAGTGCTACTGCTTCACCTCTGTATTTCTTCCAGTATAGTCATGTAGACAAACCGTTAAGTTCCTTCTGAAAAAAGTCAGTTATTACTGCTAAAAAATATTTTTAGACACTATTGGTGATACAACCTGTAATGCAACAAGATCCTAAATAAAAACTGCAGGTTTTGATTTATCAGGGGAAAAAGAAGAAATATGATCTGACGTTACTTTCCACAGAAAAAACTAAAGATTACATGAGCAAACTCAGTAATCTGAATTTCACTAGTTCTTCCCTGCCCCAAGCCTTTATTTGAAGTTTAATGAAAGAAATACTACAGTATCTTAATTAAATATACATTCTAATGGACCAAAGACTCCACAGTTCCCCTTCCCCACCAGTAAGAAGAGACAAACATGCAATATTTATACTGATTCCTTACATAATTATGTGGGTCTATACAGCTAGTTGCATGTGAGTGTGTTAATCTGTGTAGCAAGGAGAGAAGAAAAAAAAATCCTAGGCAGTAGATCAAAACTTTGGAAGAATAGTAAGTCCAGTAGCTACTACCAGGCAAAAAAAAAGAAGTAATGAAACATTTCAAAAGAAATATTCTGATTAAATAGCATTGTTTGATTTCTTATAGGACTTTTATCCGCTTCTCTTCAGAAAATTCTTGGATCCATTTCCAAAGGAGGTATTTCCAAAGCATTTTTATAGATTAAGACAGTTTTTCAACACTGTCTGACAAGATGTGCCCAACCTTGTTCTTCACAGTTGTCTTGTCATTTCTTGTCTCTCAGCAGATACACAGGACGAGCCATGTTTGTACCCTCTCCCCTGCAGCTATCTCATTGCTCCAAGTCAATACTGCTATTGTTACTTGAACTTCACTTCCTAACTCCTTCCATCTCCTTCCCATCAGACAATAAAACTCATATTGTCTGATATGTGTAGGATGGGCAATTCAGAAAACCTTCACTTTCTTCCCTAAGCCTTTCCTTTTCCCCAGAACAGCTAACATCACCTATGTTAACGCTTATTCCTCTACTCTTCAACTGAAACCAACTTCAACTTTCATCCATACATCTGCATCATATTTAGTCTCTCTTCACAACATGCTTAAAAATCAGTCTTCTAAGTCCACACAACTGCAATTCATCTTGTGTGATGACTTTTGCCCACTACTTGAGCCATTCCATTCTTTTTTCTTTCTTTTTAATTAATCTCTCCTCTACCTCCTCCTGTTCCTCCATAAACTCTCAGTCTAATTTGCAAGGCCTCTCACAATTTTGCTCTTTATTTATCTGCCATTATCTCTTCTGCTAGACATTGCTGCTAACATTAACATCTACCTCAAAACATAGATCCCTTTTATCTTCCGCTCTCCTAAGAGCCTTCATTTTCTTTTCAGGTCGATGCTGTTCTAGAAAAGTCTTCCTGAAGCTGCCTATAATTAAAACTCTACACTGTAATCTATTAGAAGCTATCCATTAGTGAGTGCTAACTAGAACAGACAGACATAGCCTGTAACTAAAAGGAAGTTTTGAACACAAGTTTGTATAGATTATGTCTTGATCCAACACTTGTTATCAGCTGTAAGATCTGATAGGCCAGGGTTTTAATTTGGAAAGACTAACACATTAAGGCTACCACGATGCATGGTAAAAAGAGAGACTAACTGAAGACAGACCTGTTCCTATTCGCCATTCCAAGTAACGCAAATACAAAAGCATTCAATGATAATACTGTTTATATCTTTAAGAAGTCTGGCAAACAACATTTCACTGTGCAATATCGACTCTTCACTAAAATATTTCCTAGAAATGGTTTGGATTTATTTTTAAGAAGATATTAAGAAAGGAAATTCTCAAAGACCAAAAAAAGCCCTAAGACTGATCCTTGCCAGTACCAAAAACTGAAACCTGCAAAAAGCTTAAGATCTTCCCTATACAGTGGCATGGTATAAAGAACCCAGGTAAACAATGGATACAGAGCAAGGATTTACCGTTTGCCCCAGCCAAGAATAAGTGTCTGAATGAAACTATGACCTTTTTGAGAACAGATCAAACCCAATGGCAAGAATTTCTAACTTCAGGGTAAGCATTGTCCAGTCCTGTGTTTGCGTTTGAAGCAGCAGTGTTGAAAACACATCTAGAAAGGGGTGGAGGGAAATTCTCTTCTTGTAATTCCATCACCACTGTGTGTCATAAACCAGGCAATGAAAATGCCACTATCTATAGAGATCGCTAAATTTGTGAACCTGACTATTCAGCATGTGTACCAACACAGCACTATTTTAAAGAAATTAGTGGAGTTTTACTATTATTTAATGACCCTTTTCACATTGCACTTCTCTACAGGACTAGAGGATCCTACTTTTAAATATTACAAACTGCAAGTGCTAAACATGAAGAATTCTGGCAAGCTATGAGGGCTGAATGTACGTTAATTCTAGTTTACATTGCTAAGATAACGGCAACTTCAGTCAACAAGCTGTTTTTTCATACCAAAACCAAGTCTATTGCAAAGCCACCCATAAGAAGCAGGTCGCCCTGCCACTGGACTGCAATAAGATGCACACATTTCAATATTAAATCAATTAGACTGGAAGAATGGTAAAGAAATAAGATGGGGAACCATGTATCCCACACACACACAGGGAAAAAACAACGCAACACACTGATCAAACACTTCCTTCACTGACACTCCCAAGGCATCAATTCTACACACAGGATTCCTTTACACACGGTATTTTCTCTTCTTAGTTATGTATAGATGTACTAGCTGTTATTGTGTCAAGCTTTAAGTTGAACTGTGTTGAAGATATTTCAAGGCAGCAGTTTTCAGTTTAATGTAAAAGGAAAAGCCAAAAACACTTGGCAGACAGTAAAAACAAACTTGCATGTTTAAAGGCAATTACAGTGAAATACTCTATAATCACAGAATTGTATGAAATCAGAGAAAAAAGGTTAACATATTTTGGTTAATTCTATTTAAAGCTACATGAATTAAAAGATTTGTATTACAAGTTCTGATGTAAGTATTTTCATATACGATTAACTTGCAGAAGAATTGCAGTGAAAACTCTAAAATATTAACAAGACTCTATCCACATAGAAATTATATGAAATCTGAGTTTCTCCATTCCAGAGAAGCATAATATTCTAATAAGAACTATCCTAATCTTCACCCAGCAATAATTTCAAGATGATATTATTATTCTCATTTCCTTGAATAATATCCATACTCCAGGGCCATTTTCCTTCTCATATTCAATATCATGCATGCTTGTATCAAGATTCCTTTCTTCATATCCTGTCACAGTATCAATCACTGCCTCCTGTCCACTCAATCCACTTTTGATTTATCAGCCGCCGTCTTTCTGGACTCCATAACTCGACCCAAACCATTTTAGCAAGACATTGACAAATAGCACCCAGTATCACATCAACCTGTTCCACTTAGTAAACTAAGAAACAGTAACTGTGACATCTCTGCATAAGTATTCCATTCTATTCCCCAGACTGATGTATATTAATGAGGAGATGGTATTTGAAATGCTTCTTCCACATCAGCATCTAATATGATCAAATTAGGAAATGGGATGATTTATTAAATTTCGTAGAGCTGAAATATTTCTTTATATCACTATATGTGTGGTTTCAGAAAGTGAGCTGTTGCTTTCAATTTTTCTACTGAGGATGTGCCTGCATTTCACAGACGAATTATTGTCTTTAAAAAGATTGCAAGAAGGCGAAATGTTATTAAGCAAATGCTCAGTAAAACAAACTAAATCGGTTTTAAAATTCCTAATTTAATGTAAATCTTGGTTGTTTTGCTGAAATTCAGTTTGTGATCTTATTAAGTCATATTTGCATTGTACTATCTTGCTGTAGGACAGCTTTAAATTTATAGCATTACTAGTAAGCCCTACTTTTTTGACTCTAAAAAATGCATCTAAAATAAAATACTTCTAATATGCACAAGTTTTCTTATCTTCAAAATAAAGTACAAAAAAAAAATCATTTTAGGTTACAAACAACACCTACTCAAAATATTTTCAAAGCATGTCATTATAAAAAATCTAACTTTTCAAATTAAAACTTAGTATTATAGTATTTTACACAGTTGGAGCTCTATAAATCATACGCTTAAATAAAACATCTATGTTGGAGAAGTTATTAAAAAAAAACTACATTACAGCCACGCATACTTTCACTAACATTTTCACTACCTTGAAAAACAAAGTATCTTAATTTGATGGGGGACTGTGGGGAGAAGAGATGTTATGGGACACAGGATTTGTGCCATCTGCATGACTTATACCAAAACCAAATCCAGTGATTTAAAGATACCATGTAATTGATCTTAACTTCCAATGTGAAACTAGTTTTCTAGCATCAGTCCCATTCCCATTGAAGGAGAAAAAAAAATAAAATCAGTTGCTCAAAGTCCTAAAGGTGGTACTCTGGAGGTACAACAGCAATGTTACAAATACAAGTAGCACAAGGATGACCTTCACCTCATAGCTGTATCTCGTATTGCTGCTTGTCAGGCAGGTCAGTAGATTTTACTCCCTGCCACTGGCAATTCAGAAGCTGGAGATGAACAAGAATACTTTAGTGGGTATTGCACTCTTTACTACACTAACACAAGGTGGCTGCCTGAGTTACTTTTGATCATTTTATCAGCTAGTTTACGTAAGTGTTTTCTTCAGTAACTACACCCTTAAAAGTCACACGAAAATAAGTTGCCCCACCCCAAGCAAAAATTTCATAAATTATAGATGCCAAATTCTTACGAAAATTCCACTTCAGCACTACAAATACATACATTTCCTAAGACAAATATTGTCGCTTCACGTTTAACAGCTTTGAATGGATTTTTCTTGTCCGACTGCTTTTTTAACTCATTTCAAGTTCTGGTATCCACAATCTCCAACAGCAAGGGCTTCCACAGTTTCATTAGGCGATACATAAGAACCACCTCCTTTTGCTTGACCAGGATCTGCCACCAGCTGACTCTGTTTACTTCATGCCTGCCCCAGGACTTACATTGGAGGAGACAGGAAACACTCCTTCCTTAATCATCTTTTCACACCATTCTGGTTTTTTGTACCTCTCCATCATATTCCCCTCTTTCCCCCACGATCTCTTTCCCAGCCTGAAGAATCATGAGGTACTCAGTCCTCTTAGGAAAGCTGTTCATACCTTCGATCAAGTGCACAAGCCAGATTTTGAGACAGCAAAGGAACTATTTAGCATTGCTGCAACCGCCTCAACGCTAACAAACAGGGAAAACACAGGCCTCTAGTAGCAGCTTTTTGCAACCTATTTAAGTCTTCTCCAGAACTAAGATTAATCCATGGCTTCTCAGTGTAACATTACAGCAGAGAGCAGAATTGGAAAAAATTACAATAAAGGACTCAGTGTGTCCTGTTGGTTTTAGTTTTATGCTTTTAACATTTTAGTTTTATGCTTTTAACATCAAAAGACTCTTCTGTTATAATTTAGGATGTTATTTGTAAGTATTTTCCCTGAAGAACCACGTCTGTGAATAGTAACATCATTTAAAGTGATGTACCTTCATAGCTATAGTACTGAAAAGCAAGTATATTTTATACACAAAATTTCCTAGCACAAAATGAAATAAACAGTAGTCATGTTTTTAAAGTTTTTAGGTGCATAATTTCCATTTACTGCAATGACAATTAACATCAGTAAACCCCTTGGAAAAGATGACCATGAGACTATTTCAAATGAGATCTGCAATTTATACTTATTACAATAAGAACGAGATCTTTAAATCAGGCTGTCATATTTCCTAATGCTGAGTATCTGACATATTGAAAAACACCTTCATTTTCACCTTATTCTTTTGACACTTCATTGTTTTAAAACTGATTCTGTTAGCAAAACAGTGGATATTTACAGGAACATTTCTACACGCAGCCCAGTAGCTTGTCTTGGGTCTACAGCTCAGATGGTAAGTAAACTCAAAGAGAGATCAGACAGTTTAAATAACCAAATTGCTACTACAAAGGCACTGGAGCAATAAGTGTCCAGGCAACTATTATAATGAACAGCTGTCATGAGAGAATACAAATAAGAGAAAGTGAAACGTTCATGTCTTTCAACAACCATTTTTCAACTTTTAGAGGCAACAGCTCTGCTGATTTGGTATATGAAAACAACATGTTTTACTAAATTCTTACTGCAGGTGCACAAAATTACCTGGCTGAAGATCTGTAAACACATACCAAAAGAGCTTTGATCTGCCTGATACACTCAATAATTAATTTAAGTTCAATAGAAAATGCTAACAGTAATTCTGATATTCAGGAATAAACTTTATTTAAACTTTTAAATTGAAAAATAGACAGACACAAAAACTGAGCTTCTTTTAATTACAAGAGTAGGAAGTGGATTTTATAATACAATTTGCAACATCTGATTAAAAGTTAAATATTTAAGTTATGTATATTATTGAAAATATTCATTTGTCACAATCCAATTTATGAAAAATTTCAGCACCACAGATATCTTTAGATATTAAGAAAAAATTGCATAACTAAATACTCATCTCTTTCCAAGGGAAATACAGATGAGAAAAAAACAGTTTAGTCTGATCTTCAGGGAGTCAATGTTATGGATGGGAGTTATGGAAATCAGTAATCAAAAAAAATCCACAAGAACTTTTCAGATAGTTACAGTTAAACCAAGGTGACTTTATTCGTGGGTTTTGCACTTGGTCAAATGCAAAAATACATAACTTATCTTCAAAACCAACTCTTTGACCAGTGCAATTTAAAGATTTAGTACATGAAAAGCACAGCATAGAGGTTTCAAATTACGAAGAGTTTCAAGTGACATGTAGTTTAGACCAAACTCAGTAACTATATGGAGATTTTAAATTAATGTTTTTACAGTAGAAATAATATTTCTTTTTCCTAGAAAAGAGTCTTACCTTCTTGTTCTACTTTTTGATCTTGATCTTTGAGACCTGTAGGATTTGCCTCTGCCCCTTGATCGGCTACGACTGCGTTTTCTTCTAGAACCATATGAAGAACTACTGCTTGATCTGTGCCTGCGTCTAAAACAAAACCATGCTATTAGTATACTATGGCTTCTTAAAAAAAAAAAAAGGAACAAAAACCCTAACAGTTTACTTAAAAGGGGCATACAAACCTGTGGGTTTTGTATTGGGTTGTAGAAGCCTCAAATACTACTATGACGCTGTAATAAGTAATTCACATACACATGGGCAATGCCTGTCTTAAAGGGTTTATATTCTAAAATATACATCCTGAGACAGAAAAAGGGTAGACAGAGAAACGGAAGTTAACCGATTTGCCTAAAATCATGCAATACCTCAAGGGCAAAGCCAGAAACATAACCCAGCTCTCAGTGGTTTTTAGTCCCATGATCAGCTCACTGGAACTCACTGCCCCTCTGCCAAATCTAACGTTGAAGAAACATTTAGAACGTACATTCTCAGCAGGATTTATACACCGTATGGGATAAGTCCAGTGCTAAAAATTAAATTCATAAAATGTTAACTTCTGTATTGCTCTATACAATTATTTCCAGTTATACTATGTACACACATAAAATGTAAACATAAAAATGTATTGTAAATTATTAACACCTAAAAACATTTTATGTATCTATACAACCTTACAAATTTGTTATCTCAGCTTTCATAATATGCAATCTTTGTTCTGCTCCAACGCAGACGGACCCTTTCCCCCTCCCTTTTTTTTTTTTTTTTAGTACTATTAGTAATCAAACAATCAGTGTCAATTTATTCCATTTGAGCTTAGAAGTTTTCTCCTGAGTTCAGCCAGGAGTCAGAAATGTATCTTCCTTTTGCCCTCCCACCCAATATTGACATTTCAATTATTCAAAGAATAAATTCTTATACACAAAGGAGAATGGTGAAAGAAAGGATATTAAATGCACAAATTAAACCAACTAATCCCAAACTGGGGGGAAGGATACCTTCCAAGTCTTAATCTTAAAATTTCCTCTCTGTCTTCATCTCCCTAACAGCTAACAATTACAGTCCTTATGAGAACCTCCATATTTTTGGCCTTTATTATGTTTGATTAATATTAAAATATAACACCATGTAGAAACACTTCTGTAACTCAGGATGTAGCCAATGTGATATGTGCTTATCTAGCATAAGGAAAAAAGTGCTGTATTACGTACAAGTAGTGCTGCAGTAGTCCAAACTGGAAAACATATATAGGTTAACTACAAAAGAACAGGTCTTCATCTGAAAAAAGAATGCAATGTTCCTGCTAACTGAAGATGACGAACAGTAATCTTAGAGACTGCTGCTTTTGATTCTTAAGGGTCAGGGATAAATCCAGCAGGACCCCAGTGTGTAACAGTGACTTCACTGCCAGGAGCAAATGCCCTAAACTAAGGGCAAAGCAGAGGTGCTAGCCAGATCCTAAAAGCAGACACTTTCGTCTCTTCTGGATTCAATTTAAGTCAACTGGTCTTCATCCAGACTCTAATCTCCCTTCAAGCTCTGTTTTTATCTCTGAGATAGCCATGCCTGCACTGGACTAAACAGATTCATAAAGCTGCATGTCATCAGCATATTGTTGGCATCGAAGCCCATGTCATCTCATTGCGTCCCCTAAGGGCTGGATGTAGATGCTAAGCAGGAACAGAAGAAAGGGGAGATGGAAATAAACAAGAAACTCCCCACAGCCAGCCAACTTGCCCCTCATTGACACATTCTTCTGCCAACTAAAGAAAGGTTTGTCAGGAGCACTTTCTAATATATTTACAGGGCAGCTAGACACAATGAGTATTTTCCAGCTCCACTTCCCAATAAATTGACCTCCACCTGTTCAGTTTGATTCCAGGATCACCGCAAGTCAGACTGAGAGACAACCAGGACAGCGTACCTCATCCAAAAAGGTACCGAAAGGGGCCTCTCCTGAAGGAAATACAGCATTAAGTCAAGAAAAATTTGCTAGATATAGCCATATAATTTGTGTTCTAAACACCTGGCTGATGACTGTACACTTTAAAAACAGCAAGAGTAACAGTGAAAACTAGCTGTTGCATCAAATGTATAGACCTGCTGTAAAATCACCCTGTCTTTCCATTGAGAAAGTCTACCGTGTTGTCTGGAAAGACCTACTTGGTTTCTTACAACAGGAAAAAGTAACAAAGAGTAACCCATAACTAGTTGAATGAAACTACTTTACAAACTGGCCACAATGTATGAACTACCGTATTTCCAAAAAGAGATTCCAAATTCATTATTTAGAAGGAGGAGAAAGGAAAACTTATTTTAATTGGCTCCTTTTTGTCTTTTTTAATAAGGAAGTTACCTTTGAATCTGCATATACATTGGTTTTGTATTCTTGGAGCAGGGGGAGGTGTTTGGATTTTTGTGGTGGTGGGTTTGTGTTTTTTGGTGGTGGTGGTGGGTTTGTGTTCTGTGGTGGTGGTGGTTTTTCTTTAAATGTAGGCGAAAATATTGCCACATCTTCCAAGTTTCAGAGCAAACTTTGCTATAAAATTCCAACCTAGAACTCACTACACATTGAATCCAAACACTTCTAGCTTTCTGCCATAATATGAAAGAGCTTGATTTGTAAACAACTGCAATAGACAGTAAATTACTACAAATGCACCTTTTCTCATAAGAATGTGAACGAGACTGGAGATCTCGAGACCGTGACCTTGACCTTGATTTTCTTCCAGATTTTTTACGGCTGTATGTTCTGCTGTCTGAGGAGCTACTTGAAGACGAACGCCTGCGGTGTTTCTTTTTCCTTCTGCTTCTGTTCTCTTCTTCTGTGTCCGAGGAGCGACGTCCCATTTTTAAACTACATAAAAACAAAAATTCTAAAATGTAAGAAATTCTCGTGTCTACATTACATTGTTATATCTATAAAAAAATATAGTGTTTGTCCATATATAAATAAACATATCATTATACCATTTTAAAAGAGAATATGTGAATAGAAAATTTGGTTTGTATGCAAAAACAAAAAAAAAAAAAATCAAGATTTTAATATAAGACATCAGTAAATTTGTGTTATCAAGTAACTTGAAATTTACACTGTCAGCAAATTTGATGTAATGTATTTTGGTATCAACTATTAGTCATAAATTTTCACAAAAGGTATTTCACAACCATTTAAGCAGATAAATGCACTGATAAAATCAGTTCTACCTCAGAACATATTTTCATTTTAGTGTATTTTTACATTTTTGCCTTAGATATTAATTTTTCAGAAATTTGGGACTAATGTATAAGATACTTCTAATATCTTATATTTCACTGTAAGATGCTATGCAATCACTAGTATAACATCTTTAACATGTTTAATTTACAGTTATAAATGAAGATCCATAATACTTATACAATCAATAGAATGCAGTCTATTGATTTCAGCTACTGATGTGACTCACTCATGTGTTTTTAGGTTGTGCAATTAGAATAATGTACAGTTTTGTCCTACTTGTCATAATTAAAACATGCCTTGAGAAAAAAAAATTCTAGGAAGTTACTTTTAAATTAATTTAAATCACAGTCAGGTTGATTTTGGTTCTCAGTTTAGATCTACTCAATTTTTAAATTGCTTTATTCCAAAGTCAGACCTATAAATACTAGATTTCAGAAATGTTTCTCAATTGCCAATGTGTTTACTTGGACAGAGTTGAGAGACTTTGATAACAGGTTTGGGAAAAAAAAAAAAAAATGGGGGTTGGAGAAGCCTGCCACGTACGAACTGTTGCAAAGACTATCATCTTCAGTTGGAACTCCCCAGAGATCGGTTTCATCGCTTCACAATTAACGAATTGTTGTATTTTTTGACTTTCCAGGCTGCAAAAAGTTCATAATGCTTTAAAACTATTTTTCTGTCCCAGCAGTATCAGCCCTATCCACCCAAGAGTTCAAACCCCCTCTTCACTTCAGCGAATGGTTATTAACAGCCCCCCTTCCCAAGAACAAACTTCTTTCAAGGCTCCCTGGCTCCTTCTGCACTGGGAAACCAGGAACTCATAATGCTTTACCATTCCTATCAACAGCTAGATCACAGATATATTTTGCCACAATATCACCTGCCTTTAACCAACACCAAAATACTACAGGTCCTCCTATTTCTAGCATAAAGAGCTTGAACTCATTCATTTTCTGCATACAAACTTTTATCCTTCCTCACACCTTTTATCACCTAGGCAGCAGAACCTAATCTCCAGGGTAGAGACTGCAAACAGAACAAAAGAGAAATTCACCGTTACGTATGTTTATATTTAAATTCACAAATGGTTTACATGCAAATACAAGTCTTGATTACGCTAGGCCTTTTGGTCAAAAGGCATGGCTAAGAAAAACAAAAAGAAAACGTTTAGTTCCACAGACAAAGTCTCTCAACCCTACATTTTCACCCCCAGGTTCCCAAGACAGCTAAAACCGTTTGGCACACAATTGTACTTGCTACAGCCCTACAGTGGTACACTTGAACACCCAAGCAGGCATGGGATTTGCAAAGTCAGTGTACTGTGACCGACTTTCCCAAGGCAGCCTTCCAGGTAACTACCTCCAAAGCACAATAAATACACAGACAATGCTGCGTTTGACAGAATTTGAAGACTATGTCAGAGAGGCAGGTTTGCTCATCAGATTGAGACACACACTCCTCCCTCGCTGCTGGAGCTGGTCCTACGGACCGCCAGACCCCGGGAGCCCAGGCAAGGAAGCTACAGCAAGCACAAGCCGACAGCCAAAGGGACATCCTCCTGGAAAGTGCCAAGTCCTGGACCTGGCATCTACTTCAAGGAGATGTTTCCATATTTTAACCAACAGTTGTTTAATGCAAAACACACGACAGTCCCTCAAGTATCTGGATCTTCTTTGATGTTCACTAGAGTTCATTCGCTGCCACAATCAAAACAGTAGCTAGGTAAACTCATTCCTATGTAGCCAAATCTCTGCGGACTGCAGACGGCTCTTCGGCAGGCAACTCCGGGCTATCAGTTCCACTCCCGCAGCCAGGAGTGCCTACAAATTAGCTGTTACTAAGCTTTGCTGCAGTAAATCCTTCTGTATACGTACTTCACTTCTCAATAGTTTCCGTTTTCAGCACATTAGAACTGCTCCTTCAGCTAACAATCTAAACAAGACATTTTTGAAATAGTCAACTTAAACCAGCAAATCTCCAAGCATCTAAACCAGCAGAATTTTAGGAGGATAAACTGCTACGCAAGAGAACTTCTTTTTTAAATGAAGTTATTTCCACCATCTTACTAAAGTTATTCTGCACAGATTTTGAAAAAGACAGGGGCAGTACTTTACAGGCAATTTTATCTGATTTAGGGAACTATGACTTTAATTTACAATTCTGTAGAGGAATGCCAATTTATATCAACACACCATCTTCTGCAGTCATTTTATTTTTTTTCCTCTTGTAGAAAGAGATTTACAGAGCTCCAAGGTACTAACAGTTATTGAACAGTAAAGTAAAGCTCTTCAAATATATACTGATAGAACAACCTACAAATGAAGACAAACCTGAATCTTAAACTTAAAATAAGCAGAACTGCTCAAAAAGATGAAACTAGAATGCACAGATTTTAAGTTAACAGCTCACAGATCGCAGCTCACGACAGCAAGATTAATGAAAGAGACCAGAGAAACAAAGAGTACAAAAGACGTTTCTGCCGAGATACTCACCACTTGACGTGGCTTTCATTATGAGCCAGAACATTACACTTCAACATATATATTGTCTGTTGTTTAACTTCTTTTTTTTTGCCATCAGCTTTCTTCCCCGTTTGGACATATAACTGGATTAAGTAGCACACAAAACTAGTGAAACGTATTACGTAAATCTCAATTTTGTGTCTTCAGGACCAAAGAAGAACTACATGCCCTGGCCCTTCTCTACTACAGGAGAAGCCCTAGAGCATACGTGCACGCCCTTGAGCCTCAGGAGCTCCAGGAGCACTGGGTTTACCACAGATGAGCTACAGGACAAAGGCACATGGGTGACTGATGCCCTGCACGTTCAAGAGTTTCCACTGGGAAAGTGGTTGCCAAAAGCAGACTGTCGATCCTGGAAAAATTCATGCAGCCGAGTCCTAGTAGCTGTTTCCTACAAGGAGATCTTGGAAGTACACAGGTGACAGACTTTATCTGACAGTAACTATCTTTCACTATGGTCTTTAGACCATCCCTTCAGTACATGACACACATTTTCCTGCAAAGACATCCCTTACAAACACAGCACTTGAGAGCAGTTCCATTATCAGGACCTCTAACAGGTTAGTATTCTCCCTGCGTACTCCCTCCATACTCCTGAGCAGACCTGGGAAAAGGGATTGCCAGCAGTCACTGATCACACCAGCTAAAGCCTGACGGACAGAAGAGTTGTTCTGGTGGGGTCAGCGGTGGTCCATATACCATTTCCACAAACAGGACTACATAACAGCACCTACAGATCACAGAGGAGAACTAAGATCACTCGGGGAACATTAATTAGCAAAATAACGGGAGCAGAAAGAAAAGGCAAACAGAAAAACTGAAGACTCACTACATGACATCATGTGCTGAATCTCATGGGGTTTTCCTACCTGTCTGTTTCCATACAAAGTCTGCAGATCCACCACAAAGTCTTGGACGATAGAGTTAACAGAGCGATGTAAGAGTTCACCCACAGGAATCCCATTTTTAAAGCTCCTTACCCTTACTTCTTAGGCAGAAGTGCTAAGCCCTATGTATTTGCAATAGGAGATATGCTTCTGCCAACCCCTCTTGATGTGTAGGCACTGTGGAAGACAATGGTTCTCAATGCCTGGAGAGACCCAAGGGGCTTTTCTGCTGACTATGGAGCAACACAAGGAGGAGGAGGAAGAAAAGGCATATTAACAAGCGCCAACAGCAAATGAATGGTTTCAGAGGAACTGAGAACCCAGGTTACATCCCATGAGGAGACATCGCTTGTGAGGAGACAGTCTCCTGACCATCACATCAGTGAGGCTTATTCTCTTTCGTCACCCAGCCCCAACCTTCCCTCCGCGCGGTTCTCATCCACTCTTAGCTTATTCCCTCATCCCCTTCTGAATGTAGATCAAACTACACTGGTCACACAGCAAAGGAACACTGAGAATTCAGAAGATGCTCTCTCAAGATATGAGGGCCCACAGCAGCTACACGGAAACTCATGCTGAAGCCTGAGCTAGAACATAACATCATCAAATTAATCAGCTACTTCAGTATTTTTTAAGGCTCTAGTGAATGTCTGTGAACATCAACATTTTGAAGGCTTGCAATTTGTCTGAAATGGAACAGCTTTTCAATAGGATGACTAACATCCTGGACCTGATAAATTTTAAGTCCCATTCTGGAACACAGGCACGTTGGAGTATCTAAAAGACAGGTCTCCAGGTATTTGGGTTTTTAATAGTTAATTTTTGTTTAAGTCTTGCTTCTGAAAATTGATGCTGCAACACTTTGGTTGAAATGAATACAAAGCACATACTCTCATACATGCATTTTGCCAAGAGACATCAAAAATCTCAAACCAACTCCATCCATTTGGCAAAGTTATAAACAGTGCTATCAAGCTCACCTGCAAACAGCTAAGTAAGCTCCCACCCTGCATTTAAAAATGTAAAGAAAACATAGATGACACGGGAAACAAACAGACTTCTCTAGAAAAACCTATTCAAAGAGAGTAAGGTACACCTCAAAGTATAGCAAGAAGTATACACTCATTGATCCGATCTTGTTCAATCTCGTTTCATAGATGTAAGAATTATTTCAAGTGTGCAATACATATTTTCAAACATGAGTTTCAAATTATTACTGTATTTACTGTAGATTGTGAGAAAATAATACCCTTTGGCTGTTTTTAATCAGAGGCTGTTAGCCAGTAAACACTGCTGCAGCAGATTACATCTTCAGCACAGCATCCAATTAAACAATACAACCTTTAGTTACCATAATCAGCCAGAAGTGATGGAGACAAAATAACCTGCAAATTTGTTCAGCATCAAATCCAAACAGTTTATGTTTGTTAGTTACTACAAAACTTTGATTATAACTTACTTGCAATAACCACTAACCACTTGTGCTGTTTGTGTTGCATCTCTACAAACAAGATCCTTTAAGAAATTATAACCCATTAGAAGGGCATTGATGGAAAATATACTGCAACCATCTCAATATCCCCTTCTTTCCTAAAGCCCATCTACAGGAGAGAATTGACAAGCCAGGATGAGATGCCGCTTGAGCTTCAGACAGGAAATAAGTTAACTGAAGCAAAATGTATTCCAAGTCCTCGACAAACATGCTCACTAGCTAGTAAGTAGGACTCTGTGACTAATGGCAGTGCTGCTCCCCAAAAAAAGGGAAACCATGAACAGGCAGAGGGTAGAAGTCCCTCTCAGACAGCTTCTCTGTGTGTGCAGATCAAAGATTGTCTCTGTCTCTACCTCCACCAAGCTTGTAGTTATGTGCAAACTGTCTCTGCTCTGCAATTCAGAAAAACTGCTCTCAGTAGAGGAAAAGATTTGATTAGAAAAGACAGTAGGGTGGCTGTTCTTATGAGGGCAGCAACTCGAATTGTTGCTGTTGATTTTACATACGCATCCAGCAGTGTTTCTTTCCCTTAGCCAAGTTTCCAGACCACTACAGGAGGAACACCTGAATCGCGTCTACCAAGAGAGCGACCATAACTAGCCACCTCAGAAAAAACTCTGGAGATCAAAGCATCACAGGAATTCAGTGGCTTTCTTACAATCTCTCCCCTAGGAACAAGAATCCACAGACATCAAACATACCAGAACACTGTCTTCTGGTTACATGAAGGATGTCCTCTTTGACACTCACATCAATCGTATTTTTCAAAATCATTCATTTTGAACTTGAAGAAAGTTTGCCTCAATTCAAAATCATGAATGAACAATTCATTTATAATAGTAGTATTCCTTAATTCAACTTCAAATCCTTAGATTTCAAAGTGGGGGAAAAAAAACAGGCTCAAGGAGACGTCACATGCCGATGGTCATCCAGGACACCAACTGAATTGAACCAAGATCTCAGACTCTAGCATGATGCTTTTCTACTAAGAGACCACCTCCACAAGCCATCTTTTGCTCAATAACTCTTAATTCAACAAACTGGCCTTCCACCACACGACTACATATTCCATATTTGAAGGCAGTAAGAATTACAAACATTCCTGTTTTAGATCAGCCCAAGTAAGTTCACTAAGGGCATTAATTAACCAGCATTTCTTCCAAGCAACCAACTTTCAGAATAACCTTACAGATCAACTAAGTTTATCTGAACTTTACGATGCAGCTTTTGGTATTTCTTTTAAATTAAGTTCTAAATACCTTCCTCACTCATAGGGTATAGGATCACGCTAAACTGCTACAAATAACGTGTTTAACATTTGCCCCAGATCATTAGAACAGATAAACTGTTCCCAAAAAGTTTCATTCATGTCTGAAAAATGCAGCACCCAGAACTGCATTTAGCTGAAATATAAAATGAAAATACCTAAAATGACTGCTGCCAGAAACAGTGCATCAGCTTCGGAACAAACCCAACCACATACCTTCTCTACTCATGCTTTCACAGACACGAGCTGGGAAAGTAACATTCTACACAAATAATTTCCTTTTATCATCCTATGAATCAAAAAAATAAAGTGGATTCCATGGGCAGGTGCCAGGGACTCTAACATCCATCACAGATACTACGTGCTCCCAACTCACATCAGCCAGGCCCCGCCAGTCCAAAGCAAGGGGAAAAAAAAAGAGACTTGAAAAAAGACTAGGAAAAGAGCAGTTCCTAGGGCTCCGTGCCAATTTCCACCGGGAAATCCGACCAGAGCC
>NW_009629524.1:0-1591 GCF_000690535.1 Cariama cristata
GTTCACATAAGTAAGTATTGTCTCCAATCCACTTTGTGAAATTGCACAGTTTCTTTTAGCACGTTCAGACAGTCACATTCATTTGATTTAGTTTTTTCTTTGTGAAAGGCTGTAGAACTGTCATTTATTTCAACCAGGAATTTTTGGGTATTTATGATGATGATCATTATTATATGAATTGTGGGAGAGTTTAGCAACTGTAGTCACACTTCAAATCCTTTTTGTTCTTCTCTGTGAAAGACTAAAAAAGAGAGGTTATGAATGATACCTTTGTAGCAGAGGCTAAATTAACTGAAAGGGGATCTATCATCAAGTCATGACAGCTTAAGATGTTGCTGTGTATCATCGGAGCAATGGCAACTGCCCACGTGTCTAGATTTAGTTGCAGCAAAAGAAAGGCGAATTAGGAATTAATTGTCATTTGTTCATGGGAACTAATAACATTAGCTCATTGCTGTCAGTCCACTATATGTCTTAGTTACAAGTACGTACACAAACATTTATTGCCAATCAGCTTGCCTGCAGGAACCCACTAAACTACTATAACAAGATGTCTTAGGCTTAAACTAGGTAATTCATCTGCTTATTCCAATGAAACAAGTCAAACTTGAGATGAGTGTCTCAATAGTGTACACTATAATTTGTAAACATTCAAATATATTGCAAAGATCATCACCATATCAACGAATCTTAAAGGCACAGGAGCAGGCCGTCCCCATGTACCAAAAGACAAACCAGCAGGGAAGAAGACTGGCCTGACTGAACAGAGAGCTTTGGTTGGAACTTGGGGATAAAAAGGAGAGTTTATGACTTCGGAAGAAAGGGAAACCCAGGAGAACTACAAGGATGCCATGAGGTTATGCAGGGGGAAAATTAGAAGGGTCAAATCCCAACTAGAACTTAATCTGGCTACTGCCATAAAACACGGTAAAAAAATGTTTCTGTAAATACATTAGCAACAAAAGCAGGGCTAAGCAGAATCTTCATCCTTTATTGGATGCAGGGGGACACATAGTGACAAAGGACGAGGAAAAGGATGAGGTACTTAATGTCTTCTTTGCCTCACTCTTTAATAGTAAAACCAGTTGTTCTTTGAGTACCCATCCCCCTGAGCTGGAAGACAGGGCCAGGGAGCAGAATGAAGCCCCCATAATCCAAGAGGAAATAGTTAGCAACCTGCCACACCACTTAGATACACACAAGTCTATGGGGTTGGAAGGGATCTACCCAAGGGTGCTGAGGGAGCTGGTGGAAGTGCTCACCAAGCCACTCCCCATCATCTGCCAGCAGTCCTGGCTAACTGGGAAGGTCCCAGCTGGCTGGAGGTTGGCAAATGTGACGCCCATCTACAAGAAGGGCCAGAAGGAGGATCCGGGCACATTACAGGCCTGTCAGCCTGACCTTGGTGCTGGGAAAGGTTATGGTGCAGATCATCTTGAGTGCCATCACGCAGCACACACAGGACAACTGGGTGATCAGGCCCCGTCAGCATGGATTTATGAAAGGCAGGTCCTGCTTGACTGACCTGATCTCCTTCTGTGACAAGGAGACCCAGTTAGTGCATGAGGGAAAGGCTGTGGATTTTGTCTAC